>NC_025999.2:102861284-102876361 GCF_000442705.2 Elaeis guineensis
GGATCAAATTTGCACTGGGTTATATGGTTTACAGTAATTGACAGTATCAAATTCGCACTGGTTATATGGTTTGCAATAATCCATAGGTGTTTTCGTCGAGCTTGCTAGCTTGCTTTTTCTAAGTCGATTCTGAAAATATTATATGACGTGCAACTGGCGCGCCCCAGGATGAAAGGGAAATTCTTACCACGAGCCAACTCCTCTGCACCTCAAAGTCTGAACCATAGCCCATCGTCATCTGGGCCGGCCCGCCCACAATCCTGGCCTCGCTGTGCAGTGTCCACCTAATTTTCCCGGCTGGCTCCCGGACGGCCCGTTTGCACCTTCTATTAGCTGCATCGTTTCTCCGGCTCCCCCCTGCCCTCAAGTTTGGAAGAGTTTGCGGAAGAGAAGAAGCGACGCCGCCTTCGAGAGTAGAGCGTGATCCTAACCCTAACCACCTCCCTCAAAAAAAAGGAAGAGAGGATGAGCGGGAGCGGGACGAAGAAGGTGGTGGAGGCGGCAGCGAAGGCCACCAAGTCGATCGATTGGGACGGCATGGCGAAGCTCCTCGTCTCCGAGGAGGCCCGCAAGGAGTTCGTCAACCTCCGGCGCGCCTTCGACGACGTCAACCACACCCTCCAGACCAAGTTCAGCCAGGTATCTGTCCCGATCGCCTTCTTTCCTTTTCTTAAATTCCAAGAATGCTGCCGGATCTAGGGTTTCTTCATTAGATTCACCGTATTCTACGATAGAGCATCGTTTCTTGCGTCCGATACATTTCTTGATTCAGATACAAACTTCCAACGAATGTTTTTGAGATGCCGAGGTGATTTCGTTTCCAAGGATGGAAAGTGATTGTTTCATACTGATTCACGCCGTATTTAGATTCTTTAAGTCCAGTCGTATAAACCATCACGATTATAATAATCGAAATCAATAAGAATTCTCTCCATCTGACACACAAGTACTTCATGCATATCCTGTTAGTTTCTTCGCTCCTGTTTCTAAGCCGCCGTGCGAAGCAGGCACAGGCACTTTGCAAACTGGGTCTTCACATAAGGTCGCCATTTTTTATCTTAGCAATGAACCTTGCAATCCATGATCCTTCTCAGTGCTTCTTCAGGTTTTCAACTCACAATTCGCCAGAATGCCTTCGTTTGTTTTCTTTATGTTTTTTGGGATGGCAAACAAGAATAATTGTATTTTTAATCAGACATTTGTTTATTCTATTAACTTTTTTTCTGCTTTAAATTTCCAACTAAATTTGCATCAGTGTATTCTTTAAAGGTCTCAGACACACACACACACACACACAGAGAGAGAGAGAGAGAGAGAGAGAGAGAGAGAGAGAGACCTTTGACCATCAGCTTCAGGCTCATATGTATGCCAACATCCAAAAGTTGACACTATTTTATGTGAAATACAGGCTCATGAGATCTCACATAAATATAGTCATCTTAGTTTCTGAGGGTTCAATATTTCTCAATAATACAAGTTGGATTTTGGAGACGATATTTTGCATCTTTGTGCCATCTGAAGTTCAATGATGCTATCTCCACATGCACCACCATTATTCAGGCACGTATTATTACCTTTAGTTTTAAATCAGTTCATTGATTTTTTGATACAATCATCAATAATAAACCTACATTGTTCAAACACTGATGCAGTTGGCATTACTGAGATTCGAACTTAGCTAGATTATATGACTATTTGGACCAGTATTATGGCTGTTTTAAAATTGTATATGTGACTCTCTGTTTCTCTGTCTGACTCCAGAAACAACATGTTGTCTTTCTTGCTGCATGTATATTATTTCTAGCTTGCATATTACAATAAGCTGACAACTATTACTTGTTATTCTCTCGTTGCTCATGTAGGAGCCTGAACCCATTGACTGGGAATATTATAGAAAAGGAATCGGGTCTCGCTTGGTGGATATGTATAAAGAGGCTTATGAGGGTATGTTGTCTTCATACTTATAACCTTCGTGGAACATTAGCAAATTAGTTTCTTATTGCTAGTATCTGATTAGAGGATATATTATCATTTCATTAGATGAACCCATGGTTTTCATATTGTTAAGTGAGAAATCCGGCTATTACACTTTAAAGCTGGTGAGGTGCTGTCATGGAAATCTATTTGTACGTTTAAGCTTATGTTACAATATAGGATGCAACTAGGGCTGAAAATAGATTGGATTCAAATTGGATATCAGTTCATTCATATATGTGTCTATATTTATTTGTTTTAGACAGATTTGGATACCAACCATGTATTTACAAATACGGATGCAAATTGGATGGTTAAATTTTGTGAAACTCATGTGAAGTATATAAGCCTTCCATTTTTCATTATTTTAAAATAAATAAGTTTCATACAAAAGACAATAAATATATAATTGCATTCACTTAATCATCTGATTTTTAATGGATCATCATAATGTTGCTGAGTTACTTTGCATATTTTGAATTAAAAACTGATTATTGGTGATCCAATCCATCAAATAAAAATGTTACCGTATGAGAAGAAGATTAAACTAAAGATATGTTGTTGTTATTTATTTTTCCTTTTTTTTGTCATGGTCACTTATTCTCCTAAGAAGTTTATAACAGCTGCAGGAAACTAATAGAGTTGCATATGGAATTTGATAGTCAGATATGGATCAGTATTGGTATATCCATATCCCTATCCACTTTCTTTGATGAATACAAATACAAATATGGATATCAGTTGGGTGCTGTAATTTGTACCTGTATCCAGATAGATTTGGATATAGAAATGGATCTTGATGGATAATATCCCATCCAATTTCACCCCTAGACGCAAGTTACTGAGCTTATATACTTAAGCTTAAAACATAAATAAAGTCATTAATTATTTTCAATTTGTTTTTATACGGTAAAATCTAGGAAGATAGACGTGGGTGCATATAGTGCATAGAGGATGTGAGAGATAATTCAGCTTCATTGGAGATATAAGAGTGTGTTGAGGTGAAATAACAATGGCACAAAATCAGTTAAAGAATATTACTATGCATAGGCTTTTGGTAACAAAAGATGTTGCCTGGAGTGTAACTAAGAGAGTGACACATCATCAATAGAAGTGACAATGGGAGTTTCAAGATTCCAAATCGCAAATAAGAGGATATTTATGCTTATAGCATCTGGTTAGTAATATAAATTGAAGTTGTATTTTGGGTTCAACTTTTAGTATTTGCCGGTAAACATGCTTCAAAACTAAAGAACAACTGATGGATAAACTTGGGAAGGCCCACAAAAATTAGCAAGAGTAAAAGATTGCAGCTGTAAGGTCATGATAAAGATTTTAGGTGCAAGATGGAGAACATTTTAGCTTATGTCATCAATGTATTTTGCCGATTTGTGTTATTTGGGAGTTTTCTGAAGTTTGGTAAGTTATAAAGACCTCGGAACATTAAAAGTCATTTACAGAAGTGTCAATTTTTCTGAACATTTGAGTGGTTCATGACATGATTTCAGAAACCTTAGCTTCATATATTGTCATATAATGATGAGATCATTAGCTGGGTGCTTGGCACTACAGGCAGTGGTGCCATTTATTTCATTTTCAAAGCTTTATAATTATTTACATAGTAATTTCTCATCACATCCCTGGTAGAAAGAAAATATTTAGAATGTAAAGAACTAGGAGATTGGGGAATTGTCTTTTTCATACATGTATTCCACCTGCTTTATGCATGAGAATCTTGACAAGATGCTCAATTTTGAAGATTGGCACTTTGAAATTACCAATCATTTATCTGTTGACTAAATATGTCAAAATTATTTCTTAATTAATTTAGGTTTCCATGTTAATTTGTCTTTCCCCCCTCCATCTATATGTATAAAATGTTCTTAAAGGTTTAAGTGGTTTTTGTCTTAATGAACAGTTATAATGGTTATACATTTGTGACCATTGTTCAGATAATATTAATGAGAATGAACCCCGAGTCAGATTGCTTTCCAGCATGGTTTTGTTCAGTATATAGGAGTATCTTGGAAACAGATTGTGGATGTGCTATAAGTTCTTTAGGGGATTGACCAATGTGGACATTAAAATACTGAATTTAATGAGGGCCATAGTTTTAAGTTGTCAGGGTTTGGCTTGTTGAGATTGTGATATGTGCATGGTAGCTGGTGGAGATTCTTCATTTCAGAACTAGTAGGTTGTCTGAGAGATGAATTGTCAGGGGTTGTTATGGAGCAAGTTGATGATTCTTTTATTTTTTGCTAGGTTGGGCAAGTGGAGCTTCTTTTGAATTTGTCATGTGTTTGGATAGAAAGTGATAGTCACCTTAAAATCAGAACTTGACATGTTCTAGGTCTTGTTAGGCCTTTACATGGAAGTGAATGGAGAAATTCTAATTTTGGGAACATATATATGCCTAATTGCAGAAGAAACTTTTCCTAATTAGTCGGTTCAGCTGGCAGCAGTATGGAATTTTCCGCAATGGGTGAAAGCCTGACAAAGCAATACCATGTGGAAGTAGAAGGCCTGCGGGTTGTGAACTTCTTTTCCTGGAGAAGAAGCAATGATAGCCAGAAAGTCTGTCAGATGTGCAACTTTAGCCAACCGCCTGTTTTGTGGTGCCACCACTTTCATCTTCTGCATCTGTTATATTTCCCCTCCTCCTCACTGCCTCAGAGATGGAAGCTCTAGTAGGTATTAGTAGTTATTGGAGTATGAACGTTGTTTTCTCTACTCTTTAACTATCAGATTAGAAGCTCCTCTCTCTCAATGAAGCTTTATGGATTAGATATCTGTTTCATGGATCATTGTTATGATATACAGATTTTTATTAATTTTTATTTTTGCATTTCATGAGCTGGAAATTTTCAGTCATTGTCCTTAAGTTGCACACAGTATCTTCGTGTCTAGTTGGGCAACCATCAAGTTGATCTGCTTCTAATCCCATTCGAATATTTAAGAGCAGATTTTTCACTGTTTACTAGACGCTGATCAGAATTTGATTGGTTAGGTTAGAATTCAATGCTGCTGCTGATGTAGTCTCTCAGAAGTTTTATAATTTAGTTTTGTTCATTAAGCTGAGGGATCCAGAATTCGAAACATATCATTTTTCAGGAATTTAATGCCAAGAGTTATGCCATTTAAGTCTAGTGTAATAAAATAACCAAGAAGTTTCCATTCAGATTTCAGCTGTCTGATCAATGGGTTGATTCTTAAATGAGAAATCATGGGTTCGGTGATCTGAATTTGCCAACTAAGAATTTCTTTAGTTTACACTTCAATTCTGGAGGTTTCTTTTAGTAATATGATGGATGTGCCATGACAGGGACTTCACTCTTTAGTGGAAATTTACCTCAAACATAATCACCTTGAAGTCTTGTCCCAACTATTTGTGTTGGATCTATGTATTGTCATTTGCCAAGCATTTCTATTTGGACTCATCTGTCACAAATTGCTCATTGTTCTTGCCTCTTGTATATCTTTAGTTTTATTGGTGATACTGCACTTACAGTGTTCATGTAAATGTCATCCTTTTGCAGGCATAGAGATCCCCAAGTATGTTGACACTGTGACTCCAGAATATAAACCCAAGTTTGATGCTCTGGTGAGATAAGTGTACCTTATTATCTTTTGTTTTTCCCTGTCTATACTGCTGAAAAAAGAGAGAATTTCTTTCTTAAAAGGAGAGAGAGAAGAAGAAGAAGAAAGAAAGAAAGGCAGAAAAGGAAGTTGGGGGGTTGCACTTCTTTGCAGTGGTTTGAAGCACTCTCATTATTTTCTACTTGAGCTATGATTTTTCTCTTTTGGATCTTCAGTTGGTGGAGTTGAAAGAAGCTGAGGAGAAGTCTGTAAAGGAGTCAGAAAGGTTGGAGAAGGAAATTGCTGAGGTTCAAGAGATGAAGGTAGGAATGGAACAAATCCATCCCATACTACACCGACCACCTTTTCTTTTTTTTGGTTATAATCTATCCTTTGCAGCACTCTTTTTTGATGTGATTGATTCTCATATATACTGTGCAGAAGAAGATTAGCACCATGACAGCAGACGAGTATTTCGAGAAGCACCCTGAGCTGAAGAAGAAGTTTGATGACGAAATCCGTAATGACTACTGGGGATATTGAACATCAAAGGTCATTTAGCAGTTAAATGCCTTTCTCGTGATTGCCAATTAAATAATATTGTCTTTCCTTGTATCTGGAAAGCTACCAATCTTTGCTGGTGGTTTATTAAATTTATCATTGTTTAAGAGTTGGAATTTAACATTATCATCCATTTACATCTGTATCTGTTCCGAGAGACCTTATTTTTGCTTCTGAATGCAAGCCAACTTTCCTATGCCATAGGCCCGTTTGGTCTGATAGGCTTATTTGCATGGTTGCAACCTTTTCCTGTATATTATTTTATTCTCAGAGCATTATGAACAATCATGTTTAACAATATCGGCTATCTGATGTGTTAGTTGTCTATACAGGGTTATTGATGATCTCAAAAGTGTTTGTTGTTTATGTGAGAAAGCTTTCACGGCATATCTTATCAGTAAAGGTACAAGGCAGGTACATCACTGAACGCTGTTATTATCCATATCGGTTGTTCTGGAAAATAACCATCGACCAGCAAAAATCCTATTCAACACTTTTTATCTTCTGATATATCTGATTTGAGTCTTTCAAACTGGATCTACGAGTTTAGCTATTACACCACAATCCCTTAAGATCTCAGTATGTTTTCACGACTCCACAACTCTATCTGTTGATACGTCCCCCTTCAACCTATGTGGGTAATGTTTTGCTCATCTGTTTGAAAATGTTTCTGTTGATTTGCCATTTAGGGCTGAACACGAGCCGATCTGTGTTCATGATTGGATTTGGTAGAGGTGATCTCCTAGGTCATTACACAACTTAGAATAGACAGTGCAGTTGTCAGTTCCCTACTGTACGGTCACCTCTTTATCTCGCTGCTGGCCTCCGTTCCCAGCAATTAAAGCTCCAGCCGTTCGAGATATCATGCTCTTCATCTAGTCCAGAAAATCCGGCACGCTTTATTTGTTCATCATTTGGGCCATACTTGGAGATCAGCATAATGGGTGTTTCCAGGGGTCTTATTTTGAAGGACATTTCCAGGACTGCTTATCTAAGAAGTCCGTAGCTTTTAAAAGCAGTGCTGACTGAAGAGGAAGGAACATATTTGCATTTGGATTTAAGACTACGAGGGAAAGATGGCATAAATTGAACAGGACTGTGTCGCCGTGTGACCATGCTCCAAACAATTGAAACATAGAAATAAGGATTTGGGATTTCCAAGTTTAAAGTACTTAACATGTTAGTTGGAATATTTGAGTATGATAAAAGTGCGTTTTGTGGAGGAGTTAAAATCGGGCTAAGATATGTAGATAGGTAGATGGATAAATAGATAAATAAATAAATAAATAAAATTTTTATATGACTTTTTTCCTGCTAGCTTCCATTAGGTGTTGCTACTTGATTTCAGGATTCCAAGAGAATAATGTAATTAAATCGCATTTCTAAGGAAAGCCCAACTATATTTTTCACTTAAGCACCTTAAAAATTCTGTCTAAAGGGGAGCAAAAAGTAAAATATGAAAACAGGAACGACAAATATTAGAGATCTCATCAAAATGTTTTAAAAAAAATATATATATTAGAACCTGGAAACAATGTCGGGGCCGCAACGAGGGTGGAAGATGCGTGTGTGAGAGAGTGAGAGAGAGAGAGAGCTAAGTAACTTAAATTGCAAAAATAATACACGAGGAGAAAAATCGCGACGACCACCCTTTTTCACTAGTTCAGTCACCTGGCATGCAGCTAAACCCGGCATCCGACATATCTCGTGCTCTGTATTTGTCCTGCTGTGCCGTTTGAACTGTTCCCTCTGCTCAGTTATTTATCTTGATTTGTGGACGGCAACGGCAGGTTGGTGATGATGGTAGGATTTGTGCAAAAAAATCTCCGATCGAGGGCAGCTTCGACAGAAATCTTTCGATGTTCAAATCAAAATTCTGACAACAGATGAAAAAGAGTAGATGGAGGAGATTTTTCATATCTTAGGGGTCTCCTATAGATCTTTATTTGTAGGTAGAGACTAAGAAGTTGTGAGAGAAAGGATGATCAAGCAGTTAGTCTTGACTTATGAAGAAATTTAATCGTTACTAAAAAGATATATTTATTATTTCTTCTTTATCTACTTTATGGGCAGCTGCCATATCAGGATTATTTGAATTTTGAATGAAGTGTAGGATTTGAGAATATGAGATGGTCAATCCTTTCTTTACATCATGGCTTCGATCAGTACAAAATAATCTCCAACAGTTTCATTCAGTTAATGTGGTTTAACTAGTTTGATTTTAGTTAAGTCCAATTTCACTAGGCCCAAGCAACTCTGCTTTATTGTGGTTTTGGGTCTTCAAATTGGACCAATCTGGTCCGTCATTGAAGAGTTGCAACTTAGGCTGAGTTAAACTAACCGAGTATAACCCTTTCTGAAACTTAGTTTGCACAAATATGTACTTAATTTGGGTTGGATTGGGGATAGGAAAATCCAAGTTGATCTGAACTTACTTGAAGGCTCAGGTGAGTGTGCTGAACTCATATACTTCTAGACCTAGCTCTACTTCCAATCAACGGGTGGACTTGTAATCAATCTATCTATTACCAATGCACTCCGGGTCGGTCCAACTCAATTGTTTAAGTGGAGAAAAAAATCTTGGAGTTGGAGCGATTTTCAAAGTCTGCCCTGTTGTGATGCTGGTCAGGCTGCATCTCAGCATGCCCTTCACCTGCCCCAACTCGCCAACCTAATCTTTTCTTGGTCATTCTCTCTCTCTCTTTCAGTTTTTTTTTTTGGGTAAGAAAAATGGGTTGAGATGAGGGGTGACCAGTATAGTTATTCTCTTTGGATATGACCGTAAGGATCTCCAATCCATTGGAAAAATGTATGATATGGGATGACAACAAAGATGGCTCAATCCCTCTTCATCGTGTCCAGATGAGTACATCATCTTTAGTACCATCGACTTTTGTGGATACCAACCTCAGATTGGAAATATGGAGTTAACGGCGCGCGGCCAACTGCGCTACCGCATGAGTGGCCTCTCTCTTCCGGACTCCACCAAAATATCTAGCTCGATATTTGTGACGCTTGACTTTGGTGGACCAAACAGCTGCACTCCATCCCCTTGTCGCTTCGCGCGTTCATCGTGGACCAAACATACCTTAATCTGTTTCATTCATTGTACCACCTAGTGGAGAAGGCCACGTGCAAATTGGAAAGGTATCGTTGCTGGAAGTAAAACTGCCACCAACAAACATGCTATAGAATTTAGGAATTATTTAGGTATTCCTATAAAATTGAACCGAAAATTATATAGAAATCGAATCCATCGGTTTATTCATCTTGCGTTTTCTAATAGCTTATCCAAATTTAATCCAAATTCTAGTATTTGAACTTAAGAAGAAAAAAAATATATATATTGTTGTGGTCATGGATCAAGAGGTCGAATGGCTCATATGGTTGATTTATACCTCTGCATACATTTAGAGCCTCACGATTTTATCCTTTAAAAAATACCTTACATTGGGAGAGAAAATTTCAATCCATATAAGTCATATTCTCTCTTCACTCATAATCGATGTGGGACTAAAAAGGCCTTCTCTACATCACAATATAGCCCTCCAATTAAGAGGGAGTATGTGTGGATAGGAAGCATTTCTACAGATGGTGCCAATATTGTGGTTATGGGTCAAGAGGTCGAATGACTCAGATGGTTAGTTTATGTCTCCGCATATGTGAGGTATTGTCCGCTTTGACTCATGACCATTTTTAAGTTTCAGTAGGCCTTTAGGCTTCAATGGATCTTGATCATTTAGAGCCTCACGATTTTGTCCTTTAAAAAATACCTCACGTTGGGATGGAAGGTTCTAATCCATATAAGTCATATTTTCTTTTGACTCATAATCTATGTGAGACTAAAGAAGCTCTCTCTATACCACAACATATATAGATCTTATTTCTTCCCACGAAAATTGGATTGGATGATATTTGATCAATATAAGGCCATGCTTAAATGGATGATTTAATCGATAAAATTTATAAAATTTTCAGCTCAATTTTATAAAAATATCCAATCAAGCTGTTGGGATCTTTCTCCGACCCTGGCCATGAATGTGGTAGAGCATATGATACCCATGAGAAAAGGTACTAGCTCGAAGCGAAAAATTTGGCATATGTAGCAAAAGATCCTAGAGATATTTGCATGAATTCTGCTTGGTTGTGGCCTTTACCATTGGCTATGTGCTCCGCTTTTACCACTTTGAAGTGAGTAGGGGGGCATCAAAATTTTCTCAAGTCACAAATTAAATGCTACCATTTGCTTACTTTCTTTGAAAAAAAAGAGGGATCCATACTATCCTCAATATTTAATTATTTTTCATATGATATGTGCATCTATACTGCACCGGTGTTAAATTTGTTTGGGCACTCTAATTATATCTTAGAAGTTGGAAACTTAAGGAGATGGAACCTAGAGAGCAACGATCAACATCTTCGCCATTTATGCGAAAAAAAAGGTGGTTGAGCTGTAATTGACACGTGATGGTGATCGTTGTCCTTCCAAAATCTGCGCGTTGCGAAATTGAGCAGCGGTTTTGCTATGTGGCACATGAAGGATGTATCATGAAGTGATGGATCTTATGCTTTTTAATGTTTGTTGTCCATGCTTACCACTCTCAGAATTTGGGACAAGCTCCCTTTCATTGTGGATGGGGTGTCTCACCTTAGACCATTGTAAGCTTTGAGATCTTTCGTAAGTTTGGTCACAATATTTATTGAAAGTGCTGTCTAAACATGTTGAGAGATCAACTTGGAATGAACCGGTAGCATTTTAAAATTAAAGAAAGACGATTTGGATGGCCTTCTCTTAACATATATTATCCACTTGAAATTTATTTAACTAAAAATAAATGATGTTGCGGCCAATCTCCTCGTCGCCTGATCGCCGGAAAACGAGCGTCTGCAAAAAAGGAAGTCCACACTGATCGGAGGCGGCTCCGACAGGGACCCTCCGACGGTCAAGTCAGAGAGGTGACTGGGCAACAGTGAAATGAAGACAGAGAGCTCAATCGAGAGAGAGAGAGGGGGAGCAAGCCTGTGGTTTCGAAGTCGAAGTGGAGGTCCCCTGCACTGTTGCCTTCTCCGATTTATATAGTGGAGCGTGGTATGGCGCCGTCATTAAGGACGCGGACAATTGAGGAATTGTCAACTCACTGTAGACTGTCAGAGTCGCCGTAAAAGTGTCCCATCGCCGTGGGGCTGTCAAATCACTAGGGTTGACAATGCCCCTAGGCGGCAGTGCCGCATGCCGTTGTCAGGGCTGACAGTTTGTGGCAGTCGTACGGCGATCGGAAGAGTCGACCGACCCTAGGTCGGTGGCCAGCTGTGCGGCATCGGATGGAGGTTGGGGTTCCTCCGAAGGCCAGCCGGGCGTGTTGCGAGAATCGGCCATCAGACTTTCAGGTTCAGTCGGTCGGGAGAACGGAAAAAGTATGCCCGACCGACACATCCTCAGTCGGTTAAGGGCCGTGAATTGGCCAGTGATGGCGTTCGGTCGGTCGGTTGGTCGATCGATCGGGCGGTCGGACGGTCGGACGGTCGGTCGGTCGGTCGACCGTCGGTCCGTCGGTCGGCCATCGGTCGGACGGTCGGTCGGTCAGTCGGTCGGCCGTTGGTCCGATTATAAGTCGGTACGGGCGGGGTCGGTCGGTATTCCCCAACAGTTGCCCCCCTCCACTCCTAAGTCGGACGGTGCGCTGACCGATGCCTTCATTTGGGCAGCAACGCCGGGCAAAAAGGAGTGGATTCGTCGTATGCCAAATTCCGACCGTACCGCGGGTTGATACGATGTCAGGCGTCTCATGAATGCCAAGCGATTCGCTGGCGTCAGATGTCTAGTCGGTGTCAGATGCCACGTCCCATCGGCGTCAGGTGTCATGTCGGCGCCGGACGTCCTGCAGGTGTCAGACATCATGTCGGTGTGAGACGTCTCGTCCCATCGGGAAGGGGAACCGCCGTTCCCGCCGTCCCTTCGGGGACACAAAACGTCGCGGCCTTTACGCCACGTGGCGTGCGGCCATTGAGACGGGTTCGTTGGAGCGGATGGAGGTGACATGGCTCGATCTGAAGGCAGGTGCGTCGAACCGTCGGACCGACGGACGGCCCGGATGATGCCACGCGGCAGGATCTGGGGAGTCCTCGTTGGTCGTGCCTTCATCTCGACCGTCGGGGGGCACTATATATACAGGGTCGCCCCCACTTAGTTTTTTATCCTCCTTATTTCACTGTCGAGACTCTGCCCGCGAGAGTCCTTGCTCCAGGTACCCTCCTCCGCCTCTCTTTTCCTTTGTATTTCCTTCTCCGTCGTCTTCTCCGTCTCCTTCTTCTTCTTCTTCTTCTGCCATTCGTCTGGACCCATGGCCAGGGCGTCTCCACGAGGTGGTCGGTCGGGAGAGCCGACCGACGATACTCGATCGACCCCGGAGGTGGAGGTTTCTTCACTTTCGGGGCCGAACGTCGATCGGCTCCGGGAGCAGTACCGCATCCCGGAGCAGTTTCGGCTGTTCGCCCCTGGCGCCGACGGTCGGGTCAACAGCCCGCTCGAGGGCCAGGTGGCCTTCTACTTGGAGGACCTCCGGGCCGGCCTTCGCTTCCTGGTTCCGGAGTTCGTCCGAAATATTTTTGACTATTACGGGCTGTGCCCGACACAACTCGCGCCGAACTCGGTTCGGCTGATAGTCAGCTTTGCACTTCTGTGTCGGCTTTTGCCGACCGAACCTCGGATCTCCCTTTTTCGAGTCTTCTTCGTCCTCCGACCCCACCCTAAAGCCCGAGGGTGGTGGTACTTTGTTCCTCGGAAAGGGCTCTCCTTCATTACTGGTCTTCCATCGTCTATTCACGGATGGAAGAACCAGTTCTTCTTTGCATCATCTTCCGCTCCTTGGGGGTTTCCCGTCGGTTGGGGGAATCCCCGAACCGAGCCGAACGAGAACAGTCGGGTGGAGGCTGAAGATCGGGAGGACTTCCACCGGCTGAAGGATATTTCGGTGCCGAAGCAGAGCGAGCTTGTCACCGAGCAGGCCCTGTACGATGCCGGCCTCAGCCCGGTCTCCCGTTTAGGTCGGTTTTTCATTTTCCTTACCCCTCTTTCTTCTTTTTGTTTTTTCTTTTCGGCACTGACCATCTACCGTCCTTTTCAGATATGCCACCGAGGACACGACTGACGGCAGCCGACGTACGTCAGTACGCCGTGAGGAAGAGGCCGGCGCAAGGCGCCGCGCCGTCGCAGCCTCCCAAGAGGCCCCGTGCGGCTCCGCCGAGCGAACCGACTGGGTCGGAGGCTGAGCCGGTCATTGCACTGTCAGCGCCGACAGTTCTCGTCGAAGTCCCGTCCGAGGGACCGTCGGGCGAGGGCGCCGTTTCGCCTGAAAGACGGGCTGCTGAGTCCGTAGACGGCGCATCGACCGCCCAGCAGGCGGATGATGATCGGGAGGGGGCTCGCGGACCCGAGCGATCGGTGCCTGCCGCTGCCGCACCGTCGGCGGAGACTCGGTCGGGCTCAAGCCTGCCGTCGATCTCCGGCGTCAGGGCTTGGTCGTCCGGCCGAGGCAAGGCCCCCATGGCGTCGGGCGACGAAGGTCGGTCGGCTGGTGGAGGATCGATCGACTTCCCGCTTCCCGAAGGTGCGTCGGGCCTGGCCAACCACAACTTGGCCAGGAAATTATGCCAGGCGCTCCTCCTTCCTGCCGACATCGATGCAATGAAGAACCAGCGTGTGTCTGACATGCTGTCTTCATTTTATCCGATGATGATTCGGGTAAGCTCCCCTTTCCCTTGCTTTTTAATGCAGCTTCCGTAAGTTTGGTCCCTTAACAGTCGGTTTTTATTCTGTGCAGCTGGTCTTCAACATATCCGAGCTAGAGGCTGGATACAGAAAGTTCGGCGACATGCGCGCGGCCTGGAGAGACAAGGTCGCGGGCCTTGAAGCCGACAAAGTCATCTTGGTCGACCAGCTGCAACAGTCGACCGACCGGGAGGGCCGACTTGAGGGGGAGGTCTCCCGACTTACGGAGGAGGTCTCCCGACTCAAGGGAGCCTTGGCATCGTCGGAGTCGGAGCTGCAGTCGGCCAGGGACGACGCGAAGAAGAAGTCCCGGACCGTTCGCCGGCTTCGGCATGAGCGAGACAACTTCGCTAAGGAGCTGGAGGCCGAGCGCGAGCAACTCCGAGTAAGTCTCGGAAACCTCGCCAAGGCCGAAGAAGGCTTATCCATCGCCCAGGCCGACGCGGACATCGCAAAGGCCGAGGCTGAGTCGGCGAAGGAGGCCCTGAGTCGGGCCGTCGAAGACTTTCGGGACTCGGAAGAGTACCGAGAAGAACTTCTGGAGAGCGGCTTCCTCTCGTACCGGGTCGGATACGAGGATGCTCGGGAAGCCATTCGAGGCCTGTACCCGAAACTTGATCTCAGCAGCGTAGTTCTGCCAGAGTCGGAGGCCCCAGCTGCGGAGGAGACAGCCGAACCAGTGTCGGAAGGCCTTTCCACCAGGGCGGAAGCCGAAGAAGACGCAGAGCCGGCTACCGAAGATCAGTCGGCCCCGACTGCTGAAGTCAGAGCAGATCCGCCGACTATCCCCCATCGCTTCCCAGTGGAAGAGGCCGACTCTGACGATTAGTCGGCTTTGTTTTCCCTTTTTGCTTTTTGCTCTGGCTTGTAATCGGGCTTCGGCCTATCTTTGTAAAATCTATTTTGATCTTGAATGAAATCAGTAATGGACTTGAACTTTTTTTTTTCCTCCGCTTGTTTTTCTTTCTCTTGTGTGTTGTAGAATGCCTTCGTAAGTCGCTAACTCATATAGGTCGGTTAGGACGTTTGGCAACTCGTGCCGCCACGAAGGTAGGACAAGTCCCGACTTTTGATCGGCCTTTGATAGTCAAGGTCGTCAGTCGGGCGTCCTTTCCCCCACCGTGAGTCGAGCGCGTTTGTTGAGTCGAAAGTCAACCGACCGTGATAAAGGTTCGGTAGTCGGGTCTCTTCCGACGCG
>NC_025999.2:102876461-103124872 GCF_000442705.2 Elaeis guineensis
CCTCGTTCGCAGTTCAGGAAGGAGGTCTAGGTCGGTCCTCCGACAATCAGAGTTGTCTGACTCTTGATACCGCTCGACCCTTGTAGACGGCAGCTCAATCTCGAGTGGGATCATTGCTTCGTCCCATAGGCCAAGCTGAAAGGCGACTCCCCGGTCGGAACGCGGGGGGTCGTTCGGTAAGCCCACAGAACGAAGCCTAGCTCATCGACCCAGAGACCTTTGGCTTCATTTAGTCGGGTTTTGAGTCCGTGGAGTAAGGTTCGATTGGTCACCTCGACTTCGCCGTTGGACTGTGGATGTCCGACCGAAGTCAGTCGGTGCGTGATATGAAACCTTGCGCAGAAATCCCTGAAGTCTTGGTTGTCGAATTGCCGCCCATTGTCGGTGATGATAGTATGCGGCAACCCGAACCTGAAGATGATGGATTTTTGGACAAAGTCCTCCATCTTTCGCTCGGTAATCTGCGCCAGGGGTTCGACCTCCACCCACTTGGTGAAGTAGTCGATGACGACAACTATGAACTTTCTCTGACCTGACGCTGGAGGGAAAGGACCGAGAATGTCGACCCCCCACTGGGCGAAGGGCCATGGAGCGACAATGGGAGCGATTTGGCCAGTCGGTTGGTGCTGCACGTTGACGTACTTCTGACAGGGTTCGCACCTCCGGACCAACTCAGCCGCGTCCTTCCTCATGGTGGGCCAGTAGTAATCCTGTCGCAGGATTTTGTAGGCTAGAGACTTGCCCCCCAAGTGATTCCCGCAGATCCCTTCGTGCACTTCTCGGAGAGCATAGTCTGCGTCGGTCGGTCCCAAGCATCTAAGCAAGGGGAGGGAGAACGACCTTTTGTAGAGTCGGCCGTCCATGATAACATATTGGGAGGCCGACCATCGGAGCCGCTTGGTCTCCGTGGGATCTTCAGGACAGGCTCCATCAGTTAGGAACCAGACAATCGGATCCATCCAGCTTGGTTCAGCTGCCAGCTGCTATATTTCTTCGACCCAGTCGATGCTCGGCTGCTCGAGGTTCTCCACGAACGTCCGACCCAAAGAGCCGAAGGCCGAAGTCGTCAGTCTGGAGAGTGCGTCGGCACGGGCATTCTCCGACCTAGGGATGTGAAAAATTTTGAAATACCCGAGGTGCGCTACGAGGTCCTTCATCTTCTGAAGATATTTAACCATGGTCGGATCTCGAGCCTCGAATTCGCCTTTGACCTGCCCCACGATTAGCTGAGAATCGGAGAATGCCCGGAGGCTGTCGACGCCCAGCTCCCTTGCCATCCTCAAGCCGGCGAGGAGCGCTTCGTACTCGGCTTGGTTATTGGAGGCCTTGAAGTCGAATCGGAGGGCGTACTCGGTGACTACCCGATCCGAATTTGTGAGCAGGAACCCTGCCCCGCTCCCCTGAGCGTTTGAAGCTCCGTCGATGTGCAGTACCCAGGTGGAGACCGGGCCTGGCTCGGAGACCGCGTCTCGTCCTGGGTCCGCAACTCCTGACCCTTGGTCGATGGTCGGGCATTCGGCGATGAAGTCGGCCAGGACCTGAGCCTTCAGGGCAGGCCGCGGTCGGTACTGAATGTCGAACTCGCTGAGCTTCATCGCCCACTTTGCCAGTCGTCCCGATGTGTCCGGTCGACGCAGTATCGCCCTCAGGGGCTGGTTGGTGAGAACCACTATGGCATGAGCCTGGAAGTATGGACGGAGTCGTTGTGCGGAGACGGTCAGGGTGAAAATCATCTTTTCCATCTCCGAATATCGGGCTTCGGCACCGTGGAGTACCTTGCTGGTATAGTAGATAGGCTGATGGGTTCGGCTCTCATTTTTTCGGACGAGCACCGAACTGACCGCCTCAGAGGATGTGGCCAAATAGAGATACAAGGTCTCCCCGACCTGCGGCTTTACGAGCAGCGACGGGGAAGTCAAGTACTTCTTCAAATCTTCGAAGGCCCGTTGGCACTCATCCGATCAAGAAAAACCATTTGCCTGCCGCAAAGTTTTGAAAAACGGGAGGCATCTTTCAGCTGATCGGGAAATGAACCGGCTAAGAGAGACGATTTTTCCGTTCAGCCGCTGGACTTCCTTCTTGGTGTTCGGATGATGCATGTCGATGATCGCCTTTATTTTTTCGGGGTTGGCCGCGATCCCTCTCTGAGAAATGAGGAATCCGAGGAACTTCCCCGAGGTCACCCCAAAAGCGCACTTGGTCGGATTAAGCTTCATTCGATGTCGTCGTAGAGTGCGGAAGGTCTCCTCGAGATCTCGAACATGATCCGGGATCTGCGCACTTTTCACCAGCATGTCGTCCACGTATACCTCCATGTTGCGCCCGATCTGGTCTTTGAAGACCTTATTGACAAGTCGCTGGTAGGTGGCGCCGGCGTTCTTCAGCCCGAAGGGCATTACCCGATAACAGTAGAGGCCCTTGGGGGTCACAAAGGCAGTGTGCTCCTCGTCTTCAGGCACCATCCGAATCTGGTTGTATCCAGCGAAGGCGTCCATGAAGCTGAGCAGTCGAAATTCGGACGTCGCGTCTACCAGCTGGTCGATCATTGGAAGTGGAAAGCTATCTTTTGGGCAGGCTCGATTCAGGTCGGTATAGTCGATGCAAATCCTCCACTTTTCGTTGGCTTTTTTGACCATGACAACATTGGCGAGCCAATCGAGATACGTGGATTCTCGGATGAAGCCCGCTTCGAGCAGCTTGTCTACTTCTTCGTCGATGGCCCTCTGTCTCTCTGGAGCGAAGGACCTTTTCTTCTGCCTCACCGGCCTCATCGTCGGGTCGACGTTGAGTCGGTGGGTTATTGTCTCTGGAGGGATGCCCGACATATCCGCTGCTGACCAAGCAAATATGTCGGTATTGGCCGTCAGCAGCTCCGTCAATCGTCATCGTTCGGGGTCGGGCAGTTGAGACCCGACCCATACCTTCCGGTCAGGATCCTCGGCCATCGGGATGGGGACGAGCTGCTCAGCCGGTTCGCCCCGTTCTCCCTCCTCCCGTGGGTCCAGCTTGTCGATCGCCAGGGAGCCCTTCAACTCGTCGCTTTGGGCGGAGATCTGGAAGCATCGTCGGGCGAGCTGTTGATCCCCGCGCATCTCCCCGACCCCGTTTTTGGTCGGGAACCGAACGAGGAGATGGTACGTTGAGACGATCGCCTTGAGGGCGTTTAGTCTGGGTTGTCCAAGTATGGCGTTGTAGGCCGAAGGCACTTGGACGACCGCAAAAGTTAAGGGGACCGTGCTTTGTCGTGGTTCGGTGCCGGCCGTCATAGGCAGGGTAATTTCTCCTTCCGTCGCGACAGCATCTCCGGCAAAGCCGATCAAGGGCATAGAGATCCTCTTAAGTCGGTCGGTTGATAGTTGCATCCGGGAGAAGGTCGAGTAAAATAAAATATTTGTCGAACTTTCATTATCAACAAAAATTTTTTTTACATCATAGTTTGCTATTGTTGCCGAAACAACAACAGCGTCGTCGTGGGGAGTTTGGATGCCCCGAACGTCTTCCTCTGTAAAAGTGATCAGGTCGTCCGGGCGCGGCTTTTTCGTTGGCTCCCCTCCCGCAGATATCCCCGGGCCCAGCCGCTTGGAGATCATATTGATGACCCCGGCCGTCGGCTGATTAGTCGTCGCTTCTTCAGTCGGCTGGGGTCGTCGGTCGGCAACTGGTGGGGTCGGCGGGTTCTTCCGAAATTTATCGAGATACCCCCGACGGATGAGGGCTTCGATCTCATCCTTAAGCTGGATGCATTGCTCAGTGTTGTGGCCGTGGCCTCGATGGAATCGGCAGTACTTCCGTCGGTCGAGGCCTTTTGCCTTCAGAGGCGGAGGCCGTCGCAGGTATTCTTTCCCCTCGATCTCCATCAAAATCTGCGCACGGGGGGGCAGAGAGAGGAGTGTAGGAATTATACCTGGAGCGTGTCGGCCTTGGAGTCTGCCGCTGGGGCGACTTTTGGTTCTGTCGCGGTGTCGATACCCGACTATCGGTCGGGGGCCTGCTGGGTGCAGCGGGTTCCCGACCCTTCCTCCGCTTCTCCTTCGGGCCTCGGGGTTCGGCCAAGCATCGGTCGGAAGCTCCTTCATCCGCGCGCATGTACTTGTATGCGCGCTCCAGCAGCTCGGCGTACGTCCGGAGGAGGGTCTTGTCCAGGGAGTAGGTAAATCGGGACGCCCTCAGCCCCCGTTTCATGGCTGAGATAGCCATGTCTTCGTTGAGGTCCCGGACCTCAAGCGTGGCCGTATTGAATCACGCCACGAAGTGTCGGAGCGTCTCATTTTCTCCCTGTTTGGGGGAGAAAAGGCTGTCCGACGTTCGCGGCGGCTTCCGGCTGGTGCTGAAGTAAGCCACGAAAGAGTGCTCGAGCTGCCCGAAGGAGTGGATACTCCCCGATCGAAGACCGGAGTACTAGACCCTGGCAGCCTTGCGGAGTGTGGTGGGGAAGCCGATGCAAAAGAGAGCGTCGGTCGCCTCCTGAATCGTCATGAGAGCTTTGTAGCTCTCGAGGTGGTCGATTGGGTCGGTGGAGCCGTCGTATGGCTCCACGTGCGGCATCTTGAACCGATTGAGGATCGGTTCGTCGAGAACGAGTCGGGAGAGAGGTTGGGCGATCTGGACGTCGACGTCATTCGAAGACTTCTGGCCGTCCACCTGCAACTGTGCAAGCCGACGGTCGATTTCCTCAAACCTGCGTTCGTAGTCGTCCGCCCGTCGGTGCTGGGAGACCCCAGGAGTGGAGTCTCCAGAAGATTCCGAGAGGGAGGCGGACGGCGTTCGCGGCCGCTTCTCCTTCCTCGCCCGTTCCAACAAGGAAGAAGAGAGCTACTGGGACTGTCGGTCATCGCGCCGTGGCCGTCCCTCCTCCTCTCCATGGGAGCGCTGTTGCGGGCACTCGCGCGGAGACGACGGGGATCGACGCGGGCGTCGGCGGCTGCTCCTGGAGGGCATCGGACGGGCCGTCGGTTGTTGCTGGAGGCTCTTGATCGCGTCCGTCAGTACGGTCATCTGCCGTACGATGGCCGCGATCTGCGCCTCCATGGTCACCGCGGGGTGTGGAGAGCTGGGCTCCGCCGCTGAGGGTGGCGGGGAGGCCTCTTCCCGGTGGGAAAAGCGCCTCGCCGATCCGGTGACCCTCGATCGCTGGGCTCTTGTCTTCGTCATCAGTATCTTCTGCTTGGGGAGGCTTGGTGCCGTGTCGCTTCCCCTTCCTGGCGCGCCAATCTGTTGCGGCCAATCCCCTCGTCGCCTGATCGCCGGAAAACGAGCGCCTGCAAAAAGGAAAGTCCATACTGATCGGAGGCGGCTCCGACGGGGACCCTCTGACGGTCAAGTCAGAGAGGTGACTGGGCAACAGTGAAATGAAGACAGAGAGCTCAATCGAGAGAGAGAGAGGGGGGGAGCAAGCCTGTGGTTTCGAAGTTGTTGCTCCTAGATTGATTTTGATGATTACAAATCAGATTGAAGGGATTCAAATAATTTTAAAATGAAAAAGTCCTTATGATCTTCAAGGGCAAAATCATAATTTCACTCAAATCTTGATTTGATAGTATCATTTGGTAGAACAAATGATTTGAAATCTATTGGTGAAAATTTTATTATGTTTGGACTTATATTTTTGAAGTTATGAAGGTTTGAAGTGCATGAGTCGACTCATGAGTCAACTCATGGCACTGTGAGCTGATTGGCACGCAAAAATTCTCCTTGGCACGTTAGTTTTCTGGCTTGGCATGACCTGTGAGTCGACTCATGAGTCGACCCACAAGGCATGAGTCGACTCATGAGTCGACCCCTGCTAATTTGAGCCAAAAAATTTCAGAAAAGCATTCTCTGATTTTTGCAACAGAGGTCGACTCATGAGTCGACCCCTGAAGCATGAGTCGACTCATGAGTCGACCCTTGCGACGGGAAATGTCAGCAACGGCTATTTTTTTGCCCGTTTTAATTGTCATTTATGCTTCCTAAAAATCCTCTAACGGCTCTTTATCTGCCTAAATTGTTTTTTCTTACTTCTAATGCTACAAAATGCTTAATTTGATGAAAGAAATTGCAGATTAAATAGCGGATCAAACGTGAAATCAAAAAGGAAGAGAAGAAGAAGAGAAAGACGAGAAAGAAAGAAGAATAGAAGAGAGGATCCGTAATTTGCCTGAGATCAACGAAATATCCATAGAGAAAAAGAGAGAGGATCCACAATATACCAAAGAGATTGTGAAAGAGAAAAGCTAGATCTTTCAAGGAGAGAATTCTTCACGCCTATCATTTCAACCTTGATCTAGAGATCGTTCAAAGCTTTCAAGAGATCTTCAATCAACGATCAACCTCTTCTCAAGCATTCGTTCAACCGTTCATTCATCTTGAGAAAATCTGAAAAAGGGGTTCTTCATTTGAGTAAAGCTTTTATTGTTATATTTGCTCATAAAAGGAGCTGTTATTTTATTAATCTGTGCTCTAAACATTCTTACTCTTTGTGAGTTTTTGCTCTTGTTTTTGGAGGATTTTCAAAACAAGGAAAGGTTGATCCGAACCTGAAATCGGAGTGTTTTGGATTTACTTGTACCCGAAAAACAAGTGTTCTAGCTTGGGATAGCTAGTGTCGGAGTTTCCGACGTTTTGTATTCGGGTTGAATACAAAGGATAGTGGATAAAAATTCCCAAGTGGGATCTTGGGGAGTGGATGTAGGTGCAAGGTTAGCATCGAACCACTATAAATCCTTGTGTTTGTGGTGTGCTTTATCGCTTTATCTTATTTCTTTGTTATATCCTTGCAATACTGCTTTAGGTAATTAATATTGGTTTAAGCCATTGTTTTGTTCTTCATAAGTTATCTGTTGGGCTTAAAATTTTTTTTAGAAACCCAATTCACCCCCCCTCTTGGGTTGCATAGCTGGGCAACAAGTGGTATCAGAGCCAGTGCTCTAGCCCTTCTTTGATCTAACAATCAAAGAGCCAAAGATCTATGGCAACCCATGTTGGAACTTCTCTAGCCGAGGGGCAATCAACAAACCGACCTCCACTTTTCAATGGGTCTAATTACACCTATTGGAAAGCTCGGATGAAGATTTTCATACAAGCACTCGACTATGATATGTGGAGTATCATAGTGAATGGTCCTCACACACCCACCAAGATTATAGATGGTGAGGAGTCAACCAAACCCGAGAAAGAATGGGATGAGGTTGACAAGAAATTGGCACAATTAAATGCCAAAGCTATGAATGTTCTTTATTGTGCACTAGATGCTAATGAATTTAATCGCATTTCTACTTGTGCATCTGCTAAAGAAATATGGAATAGGTTAGAAGTCACCCATGAGGGAACAAATCAAGTAAAAGAGTCTAAAATAAACATGCTTGTACATAAATATGAATTGTTCAAAATAGAGCATGATGAGTCAATAACTGCTATGTTTACTCGTTTTACTGATATAATCAATGGTTTAAAGAGTCTTGGCAAATCTTATACTAACAGTGAACTTGTAAGGAAGATTCTCAGGTCACTGCCAAGAACTTGGGAAGCCAAGGTGACTGCCATCCAAGAAGCAAAGGACTTGAACACTTTACCTCTAGAAGAGCTTCTTGGATCCTTGATGACTCATGAACTTAGCATGAAGCAACATCAAGAGGATGAAGTCAAAAAGAAAAGAACCATTGCCCTCAAATCCACAACTTTGCCTGATTATGAAACGGATGACTCTGAAGATGAAGATCAGGATGAAGAGATGGCTCTCATCACCCAAAAATTTAAGAAGTTTCTAAGAAAAAGGAAACAGGGGATGAGAAAGAAATTCACAAAAGGGGATCAAAGCAAAGAAAAGGAGAAAGATCAAACCCCTATATGCTACGAGTGCAAGAAGCCAGGACATTTCAGATCCGAATGTCCACAATTGAAGAAAGGTCCAAAGAAGTTCAAAAAGAAGGCAATGATGGCGACCTGAAGTGCGAGTGATGACTCAAGCTCCGACGAGGAAACCTCAACAGAACAAGCCAATCTGTGCCTGATGGCACATGAAAATGAGGTAACTTCTGAATCCACTAGTGAATTTACTTTTGAAGAATTGCATGAAGCATTCTATGATTCAATTGATGAATTAAAGAAACTAGGAAAGAAAAACAAAGAGCTGAAATTGGAAAATCAGTCCTTAGTGAAACAAGCTGAAAATCTTTCAATTGAAAAATTCACCTTGATTCAAGAAAATCAAAACTTAAAGGATGAAATGAACAAGCTGAAATCTATAGTAGATAAGTTCACCTTAAGTTCAAACAAGCTAAATATGATCCTTGATAATCAGAAAGCTATATATGATAAGGCTGGACTTGGTTATAAACCCCTGAAGAAACAAAAATTTCTGAAGGATATTTATGCAAATTATTCAAGCAAAAAGTCTACAAATATTACTTGTTTTAAATGTGGAAGAATAGGACATAAATCATACACATGTCTTATTAACAAATATGCAAACACAAAGAAAGTATGGGTTCCAAAAGGAACCATTCTGACTAACCTGAAAGGACCCAAGAAAGCTTGGGTACCTAAGACAAAAACTTGATCTTTGCTTGCAGGTGTGTCTAGCATCCCAAGAAGGAAACAGAAAATGGTATCTTGACAGCGGATGCTCGAGATACATGACTGGTGATGAATCACAATTCATCACGCTTGATGCTAAGGATGGAGGGATGGTCACCTTTGGAGATAATGGCAAAGGAAAGATCATCGGGATAGGTAACATTGGTATCACTCCCTCCAAATACATTGAAAATGTTTTATTAGTTAAAGGTTTAAAGCATAACTTACTTAGCATTAGTCAATTCTGTGATAAAGGGTATAAAGTAAGTTTTGAATCATCTGTTTGCATTGTGACGAGTCCTATTAACGATGGCATTAAATTTATAGGACATAGGCATGGCAATGTTTATATGGTAGACTTGAATGATTTAACTAAATTAGACATGCAATGCCTAGTTTCCTTAAATACTAAAATAAATGAGACTAGTTGGCTGTGGCATCGTAGACTTGCACATATTAGCATGCATTCTTTTTCAAAATTAATCAAAAAGGATTTAGTTCTCGGTTTGCCAAAATTGAATTTTGAAAAGGATAGAATTTGTGATGCATGCCAATTAGGTAAACAAACTAGAGTATCATTTAAATCCAAAAACACTGTTTCAACTTCTAGACCTTTAGAGCTCTTACATATGGATTTATTTGGACCAACAAGAACCACTAGTCTAGGAGGAAAATGATATGGATTTGTAATAATAGATGATTACTCTCGTTTTACTTGAGTTTTCTTTCTAGCTCACAAAAATGAAACTTTTCAAATTTTCACTAAATTTCATCGAAAAGTCACTAATGAAAAAGGATTTTCAATTCAAAATATTAGAAGTGATCATGGAACAGAATTTGAAAATCATGACTTTGAAAATTTTTGTGATGAAAATAGAATTGGCCATAACTTCTCTGCTCCTAGGACACCCCAACAGAATGGGGTAGTTGAAAGAAAAAATAGAACCTTAGAAGAAATGGCCCGTACCATGCTTTGTGAAAGCAACCTACCAAGATATTTTTGGGCGGAAGCTATTAACACAGCATGTTACATTTTAAATCGTGCTTTAATAAGACAATTTTTAAAGAAAACCCCCTATGAACTTTGGAAAGGAAGAAAACCAAACATTGCCTATTTTCATGTTTTTGGTTGCCGATGTTTTGTATTAAATAATGGCAAAGAAAAACTTGGTAAATTTGATGCAAAATCAGATGAAGCAATCCTTCTAGGTTACTCCTCCACTAGTAAAGCATTTAGAGTGTTCAACAAAAGAACCTTAGTAGTTGAGGAGTCCATACATGTTGTCTTTGATGAATCTAACGATCTTCCTTCAAGGAAGAATGAGGGTGTTGATGATGCAGATCCACTAATAGAAGGTATAAAGGAGATCACTCTGAAAGATTCAGCAACTCCAGAAGACAAGGATCAAGAAGATGAACAAAATGAGAAAGGTGAAGAAATTAAAGAACAACCTCAAGGTACAAATGACTTACCCAAGGAATGGAGGTATGTTCACAATCATCCTAAGGAATTAATTATCGGTGATCCTATGCATGGGGTAAAAAACACGTTCTTCACTTAGAGATGTACTTAATCATTGTGCTTTTGTATCTCAACTTGAACCTAAAACTTTTGAAGAAGCTGAAAATGATCATAACTGGATTAATGCTATGCAAGAGGAACTTAATCAATTTGAAAGAAATAATGTTTGGACCTTAGTAAAAAGACCTAAAGATTATTCAATAATTGGCACAAAATGGGTCTTTAGAAACAAATTAGATGAGCATGGAAATGTAATTAGAAATAAAGCAAGACTGATTGCTAAGGGATATAATCAAGAAGAAGGAATTGATTTTGATGAAACTTTTGCACCTGTTGCTAGATTAGAAGCTATTAGACTTCTACTTGCATATGCTTGCTTTATGAATTTCAAGTTATTTCAAATGGATGTTAAAAGTGCATTTTTAAATGGATATATTTCTGAAGAAGTATATGTAGAACAACCCCCTGGATTTGAAAATCATGCTTTTCCCAATCATGTCTTTAGATTAAATAAAGCTTTATATGGTCTAAAACAAGCACCTAGAGCATGGTATGAAAGACTAAGCAAATTTCTACTAAATAATGGTTTCTCAAGAGGCAATGTAGATACAACCCTATTTATTAAAAGAAATCAAAATGATATGCTAATTATACAAATTTATGTTGATGACATAATTTTTGGATCTACTAATGAATCCCTTTGTCAAGACTTTGCTAAGCTTATGCAGGGAGAGTTCGAGATGAGCATGATGGGAGAACTCACTTTCTTTCTCGGACTCCAAATCAAACAATCAAAAGAGGGAATCTCCATCACCCAAAGCAAGTACACCAAGGAACTACTCAAAAGATTTGGAATGGAGAACTGCAAACCAATTGGCACACCAATGAGTCCCTCAAGTAAGCTTGACAAGGATGATGAAGGTAAAAGCGTAGACTTAAAATACTACAGAGGTATGATTGGCTCATTATTATATCTAACTGCAAGTAGGCCTGATATCATGTTTAGTGTTTGCTTATGTGCAAGATATCAATCTAATCCTAAGGAATCTCATTTGAATGCTGTTAAAAGAATCCTTAGATACTTAAATGGTACACAAACTATAGGGTTATGGTACTCTAAGGACTCACAAATTAATTTGTTAGGATATTCTGATGCTGATTTTGCTGGATGTAAATTAGATAGAAAAAGCACAAGTGGAACTTGCCAATTTCTTGGAGTTAACCTAATCTCATGGTTTAGCAAGAAACAAAATTCGGTGGCACTGTCTACGGCTGAGGCCGAATACATTGCAGCCGGAAGTTGTTGTGCTCAAATCTTGTGGATTAAGCAACAACTCGAAGATTTTGGAATCAAACTTAATGAAACTCCAATAAAATGTGATAATACAAGTGCCATAAATCTATCTAAAAATCCAATACAACACTCAAGATCCAAACATATTGAAATAAGACATCATTTTATAAGAGAACATGTTCAAAACAAAAATATAATTCTTGAATATGTTTGTACTGAAAATCAATTAGCCGATATCTTTACAAAGGCCCTTAGTGAGGATAGATTCTGTGAAATTAGGAGAAATCTAGGAATTCTAGATCCATTTGTCTAAACTTCTCTTAATTAATATCAAATATTCTTAGAGCTCAATTTCCAACAACTATCCTCGTTCCAAAAGCTCAGATTTATCACTCTAAAAACTTATCATTGAGCAAAATTCCTTCTCCCAAAATTTTGAATTTTTCTAGAATTTATTTGCATTTTTCCTGATTTTCTGAACTTCATGAGTCGACCCCCATGAGTCGACTCAATGGCAAACTTGTAAATCCCACCAACTTCCATCGGGTTCATTGTTTTTAAAACGGGAAACCCTGTTTATGAGACGACTCATCTTCTCGTCGTCTTCCTTCCGAAAGCCGTTCTCTCCAACTCTTTTTTGCTCCAAATCCAAGGATCAATTCTGAGGCAATTCTCCCTCCTCTCCACCAAAAATCGCCTCCTTGAACAGGATTTTTCTGTGCTTTCTCGCAGTGATTGGCGCGGGTGGAACGTGCCCTAGAACTTCACCGTTCATTCAAAATCCACTTCTTTTCTCCACCAAAATTCTTCTTTACTCTCTTGTGATCCCTTCTCCACTGAATTCAAGTCTTCTTGTCTGCTATTTTTTGGATATGGCTCCAAAGATGAAACTTCCCCAAAGAAGGAAATCAATCCGAGAGCCTGAGGAAATTGTCCGAAAGAAAAGGCATACTCAGTCTTTCAGTATTCCTGATCCAGTTTCAGTACCTGCTCAAGGTCTCTCTCAATCCTCCATAAGCCCCAGTGTAAATCCTCTTTCTGATAGAAAAGTAGAAATCGGAAAAAATATAGATTTTCGGTTCTTTGAGAAAGAAGGCTTTACTTTTGCTACCAAGATCAAAAATCAATGATGGGAACTTTATTGCTCTCTTAAGGAAGTCACCTATGTTGATCTAGTCAGAGAGTTCTACCAGAACCTAATTTATGGAAACGGGTCTGTGACTTCAACTGTAAAGGGGATTGACATCTGTTTGGATTCTAGGATATTGGGAGAAATACTTCAGTTGCCTAGTGAAGGATACTCATATATGGAACTCCCAATTAAAGAAGAAGGGATCAGAATTATCTTAGGAGAAACTTTTTCAGGAAGTTTAAACAAATTGGAAGCAAAGCTATTATCCATTGAGATGAGGGTCCTGCATCAGATTGTAACGAAACTCTTCTTTCCTAGGAGTGGTAGACATGACTTACTATCTGGCAGAGATGTATGTGTCATGTTTCATATCATCACTCAGACCCCCCTGAACCTCCCTGCACTTATGATAGAGACCATGAGAGAAACTTTGAACAGATCCAAGGCACACTTGCCTTATGGTATGGCCCTTACTAGAGTTTTTAGGAGGTTTGGAGTTAGCTGTGAGGGGGAGACACCTACCAAGCTCTCACATGTGGACACTTTCAACCAACACAGCTTGCACCGAATGGGAATTACAAAGACTGTTGGTGGTTGGATCAAGGGCTCTGAAGAAAGAGCTGAGGAGAGAGCTGAGGAAAGAGCTGAAGATAGAACTGAAGGCAGATTAGAAGAAGAAGATCCATCTTCTCCTGTACATGACTTCAGGGCAGCTTCACCAGATACCCAGTTCATTCCTGATACTGAGGTTGGCCCTTCTGAGTTTACTAGGATGCCCACATCAGTGTATCAGCCAGAGAGCAGAGCACCTCATTCAGAGTTCAGACTGGCTGACGATCAGATCAAGCATATTTCACAGCGTGTGGCTTCTTTGCTGTTTAGCCAGTGGAGTAGTACTTCTTTTGCACCTGGAGCTACTTCTTCTGATCAGACCATTACTCCCCACATCTCCACTGTCTTTCAGATGATTTCAGATCAGTCCGTCAGGATACAGCAGCTTGAGGATACAGTCTGGAGACTTACTGGCAGAGTTCTTGACTTGCAGGGGCAAGTCCTTGCATTGGCCCATCCCCAGCCACAGGAGTCTACTATTGAGGTCACAGACCTCACTGCAGAGGCTGGCAGGCTCAGAGGAGCATTAGAAGGTGGATATGAGCTACTGAGGAAAGAGATCAGAGGATCGAGTGAGCATGCTACCACCCAGTTCACTGCTCTACTTCAATCTGTTTCCAGAGCACTGAACGTACTTGATTCTATCAGACTCATGGTATCAGCCCTAGCATCTCAGCGTTCTCAGCCTCTCAGTTCATCTCGTTCTCCTACTCGTGGCAGAGGCAGACGGGGTAGAGGACGCACTTCTGATTCATCATCTCCTCACCCTATCTCTGATGACTCCGATCCATGATTTGTCTTGATCATTGACTTATCTTGATCTTTACTAGGTTCTAGGAGTTAGTATCTTGTTCTAGGATCTATACCTTGGGGCCATGTATTGACATTTAGCTGGTTGAATTTTATATATTGAAACAATTATGATATTAATGGAATCATGTTTTACCTATATTTCTACCTCTTTGTAATTATTATATTTTGGTTATATTTCAATCTCTGATACATCTGTTGAAATATTGTCTTCTCTTTGTTGATTGTTTGCTGTTGATAATTGCTATATTAAGGGGGAGCAAACATCTGTGAAAAACTCTAAAGAAGAAGAAATTAAAGAATATTTCAGAAAAAGAAAAGAAAGAGTTAACTATGTTTGATGATGTCAAAAAGGGGGAGAAATTAAACTAAAACAAAAATTGAAATTAGACAAAAAGCAAAACCCTAAATTATGAGAAAAAGGGGGAGAAATTAAACAAAAACAGAGATTGGAAGATTAAAACAAATATTGAAGAAATTAAACAAAAACAAGGATTGAAAGATTAAACAAAACTTTGAGAAATTTGGTATCAAAATTTGGTATCAGACAGAACTTTAACAAAAAGTCATCCATCAAAAGCAAAATCATGAGTACAATGCAAATAAGTATTTTTTTTATATAAGCTCTGATATTCAAACTTGCTTTTGAAATTTTACTCACCTTGATACATCAATAAGAAATTTGTTTTACTCTGATACATCCTACAATTTCTTTTAACTTGATCTGATACATGATAACATTTGATCCGATACAGTGTGAAGGTTTCTCTAATATATTATAACATTTGCTCTGATACAGTGTGAAATTTTCTCTGACATTTGCTCTAATACAGTATGAAATTTTCTCTGATACATTATAAAATTTTCTTGCTCTGATACATTACAAAATCTTTTCTGATATCATTGAAAAAATTATTTTTGCTCTGATACATAGAAAAAGTTATTTATCTTTTCTTGCTCTGATATATCTTGAACTCAAAATGATCTAATACCCTTTTCAAATCTTTAAGAAAATGGACAAACTATTTTTGCATTTATATTACATGCCAAAAGAATCATACTCTTTTCAAGCATATACACCTATAATGGATTCTTTTGAAATTAATGCATTAACATAAATATTTTTGTTCAAATATTTTGTCATCATCAAAAAGGGGGAGATTGTTGCTCCTAGATTGATTTTGATGATTACAAATCAGATTGAAGGGATTCAAATAATTTTAAAATGAAAAAGTCCTTATGATCTTCAAGGGCAAAATCGTAATTTCACTCAAATCTTGATTTGATAGTATCATTTGGTAGAACAAATGATTTGAAATCTATTGGTGAAAATTTTATTTTGTTTGGACTTATATTTTTGAAGTTATGAAGGTTTGAAGTGCATGAGTCGACTCATGAGTCAACTCATGGCACTGTGAGCTGATTGGCACGCAAAAATTCTCCTTGGCACGCTAGTTTTCTGGCTTGGCACGACCTGTGAGTCGACTCATGAGTCGACCCACAAGGCATGAGTCGACTCATGAGTCGACCCCTGCTAATTTGAGCCAAAAAATTCCAGAAAAGCATTCTCTGATTTTTGCAACAGAGGTCGACTCATGAGTCGACCCCTGAAGCATGAGTCGACTCATGAGTCGACCCCTGCGACGGAAAATGTCAGCAACGGCTATTTTTTTGCCCGTTTTAATTGCCATTTATGCTTCCTAAAAATCCTCTAACGGCTCTTTATCTGCCTAAATTGTTTTCTCTTACTTCTAATGCTACAAAATGCTTAATTTGATGAAAGAAATTGCAGATTAAATAGCGGATCAAACGTGAAATCAAAAAGGAAGAGAAGAAGAAGAGAAAGACGAGAAAGAAAGAAGAATAGAAGAGAGGATCCGTAATTTGCCTGAGATCAACGAAATATCCATAGAGAAAAAGAGAGAGGATCCACAATATACCAAAGAGATTGTGAAAGAGAAAAGCTAGATCTTTCAAGGAGAGAATTCTTCACGCCTATCATTTCAACCTTGATCTAGAGATCGTTCAAAGCTTTCAAGAGATCTTCAATCAACGATCAACCTCTTCTCAAGCATTCGTTCAACCATTCATTCATCTTGAGAAAATCTGAAAAAGGGGTTCTTTATTTGAGTAAAGCTTTTATTGTTATATTTGCTCATAAAAGGAGCTGTTATTTTATTAATCTGTGCTCTAAACATTCTTACTCTTTGTGAGTTTTTGCTCTTGTTTTTGGAGGATTTTCAAAACAAGGAAAGGTTGATCCGAACCTGAAATCGGAGTGTTTTGGGTTTACTTGTACCCGGAAAACAAGTGTTCTAGCTTGGGATAGCTAGTGTCGGAGTTTCCGACGTTTTGTATTCGGGTTGAATACAAAGGATAGTGGATAAAAATTCCCAAGTGAGATCTTGGGGAGTGGATGTAGGTGCAAGGTTAGCACCGGACCACTATAAATCCTTGTGTTTGTGGTGTGCTTTATCGCTTTATCTTATTTCTTTATTATATCCTTGCAATACTGCTTTAGGTAATTAATATTGGTTTAAGCCATTGTTTTGTTCTTCATAAGTTATCTGTTGGGCTTAAAATTTTTTTTAGAAACCCAATTCACCCCCCCTCTTGGGTTGCATAGCTGGGCAACAGAAGTCGAAGTGGAGGTCCCCTGCACTGTTGCCTTCCCCGATTTATATAGTGGAGCGTGGTATGGCGCCGTCATTAAGGGCGCGGACAATTGAGGAATTGTCAACTCACTGTAGACTGTCAGAGTCGCCGTAAAAGTATCCCATCGTCGTGGGGCTGTCAAATCACTAGGGTTGACAATGCCCCTAGGCGGTAGTGCCGCATGCCGTTGTCAGGGCTGACAGTTTGTGGCAGTCGTACGGCGATCGGAAGAGTCGACCGACCCTAGGTCGGTGGCCAGCTGTGCGGCGTCGGATGGAGGTTGGGGTTCCTCCGAAAGCCAGTCGGGCGTGTTGCGAGAATCGGCCATCAGACTTCCAGATTCAGTCGGTCGGGAGAATGGGAAAAGTATGCCCGACCGACACATCCTCAGTCGGTTAAGGGCCGTGAATTGGCCAGTGATGGCGTTCGGTCGGTCGGTCGATCGATCGATCGGGCGGTCGGACGGTCGGTCGGACGGTCGGTCGGTCGGCCGTCGGTCCGTCGGTCGGCCGTCGGTCGGACGGTCGGTCGGTCAGTCAGTCGGCCGTTGGTCCGATTATAAGTCGGTATGGGCGGGGTCGGTCGGTATTCCCCAACAAATGATTATATGGTAGACATCGTCAATCTAGGGATAGATACAATGGCATCCTTTATAAAGTTGCCATGATGCCTATTATATTTATTTTTTGTTTCAATCTAATAAAATGCATCATATCACAACCTCAAAATTCACTGTGCTGCAAAATTAAACATTGTTTAGCTATACTATATTATTAAATGAGATAGAAATATATCTTAAAATGTCTCCCAAAATTATTGCCCATATTGCTGTTATTTAATAGAAAAATTAGTACAAAATTTAAACTAAAGAGATATTTATGTAATTGAAGATCACGGTCTCTCTCCCTAATTCTAGTTCTATCTCTTCAATCCCTTCAATCTTAACTATAAGGAACTTACAAATTTCTACTCTCTGCTTATTTGTTTTTTGCTTTATGTTCATTGGTAATCACTATTCCCTAGCCAAACAAACTTTGCATCCCAAAATTTGGAACACATCATCTCATATAAAAGTATGGATCCCTTGTTATCCTTTTTATTAGTTACTCCTTTATTATTGGTATTGGCATATCCAAACATCATGAAATTATTAGCCGGAGTAGATCCATTAGCTCAGTAGTATAACTATCGAATTAAGAAGTGATGCTTTTGAATTGTGCGTGTCTATGGATAAAAAGAAAATAAAATAGAATATGCACAATATGGATGTGCCGCTTTGTGAAATCGTAGTTGAACTGATCCACCACTTAGGTTGATGAATTTGGTCCAATCAATAATTTTTTTCGAACGTAAGGGAGATTGCACGTAGCTATTTAAGCTCACGAGTTCATGTAGGAAAGAAAGTTTCATGAGTTCTCTCTATAAAAAAAATTATTGGTTAGAACTATTATTTTGAACTATCCAATAAGACGTCATCGTATCATTCAGTGGGTTAAAATGTCAAAACTTTTTATCTGGTTAAAAAGTATGAATAGAAATAAAATACATAGTTAATCATGATTAATCATTTTCAATTTATTTTTTGCTGGACTTTTTTAAGTCTCAATGATTTAGCAATATTTCATTAGATGGTCCAAATTTCACGTGATGAACAATTTTAACCAATAATTTCTCTCCATCATGTTTCATGCCACGATAGCAAAGCCCGCCATCGCCAAACACGAAGCCAACTGACACAATAAGCCCCAGGAGGAGAGAAATGTGGTAGAAGAGCTCTTGCCTTTGCTAGCCCGCTCGATTCGTTGTTCTTTACTTTATTTCATCTAGCCTCTTGATGGAAAGTAAGATTTAAAGCACAATTCAAGTACCAGGCCATAGCATTTTAACCGAGTGTGAAGAATTGCTTGAAGGTGCACATGTAGTGATGGCAATATTGTGAGGAAATATGTAGTTATTGGCGTAGAGGGACCTAATGCTAGACGACATTGGAGCACACATACTAACTAGTATGATTTATGGGTAAATATAATATTTGATTTTTTATAATCATTGAGATTCATTAACCTCTGCTTTTGGAGATGTACTCCTAGTTTCTGTTAATTACAGAAACAATAATCAGTAGGAGCTTTTTTTTTTTTTTTTTTTTTTTTTTTTTTTTTTTTAAGGGGTGTTGTTATGAGAGAAGAGAGGCCATGTTGCCAGCTCACAGGAACCAAGAGTGTGGAGTTTCGAGAGTGAAATGAGTCCCTTCATGGTGCGACTTTTGCACCGTACAATATTCTTACGGACAGCGGCCATATCACATGTCTCGGGTATGGACTGCACTCTTTGGTCAATGCAATGGACCGAGTATCATCCTAATTAGTACTAATTACATATTATTATATTTTAAAAATAATTAAAAAATATAAAATAATATTTGATTGGATAATTTTGGATGGAATAAAGATTTATTCCACCTCGTTCTCGCCAACAGGTAAAAAATAGTGATAGATTATCCTGATTTAACAATTTCGATCCATCCTTTTTAATTTTAGAATATTAATTTTATAGTTGATCATGAAATTGATAATTTTAGATTATAACAAGCATCATGTAGATCATATAGAATAATACTATATTAATTATATTGAAATAAAAATAGACTATTAGATTTTCAATTAAACAAAAATTTAAATTAATAAAAATAAATAATTATTTTTAAAAATTTATATTTTTATTTTAAAATAAAATTTGAATATTTAAACACTATCTAAAAAAATTGATTTTTTGAGTTGAATAAAAAATAAAGGCAAAAGTTCACTGGATGAGAAGCAGTGCGATCTTACGAACGCTGCTCCTTTCCATTGCTTTTCGGTTTCAAAGTGGAGTCACCGCTTGCCCCTCATCATTCCAACTTTCCAACGATTTCTTCTAAAGAGAATATTTCATTAGGTGGGGCTACCACTAACATTGGAGCCATGTAAACAAGCGAGACTAGGAGTCGCCACCCACCGTCTCTCTTTATTTTATCTAATTTCCGGAGTAATGCTTTGCCGACATTCACCTCGATCCGTTGACTTTCGCCATCATCCTTGTTTTTTTAAACCACAACAAATATATAATTGTTGCTTACGCATGTCCACTCTGATCTAGAGACGATGATTTACTCCATCCTATCAAAATTTGACAGGACCGATTTGAATGCGTTGACTTTCATCCGACCCGCAAAAATCTGGGTTGGATACAAGTAAATGATAAAATCAATATATATATATATATATATATAAAATCTCTTTATAATTTTTGAATAAAAAATAAATCAATTTATATACAGAAAAAAATATTTTTATAATTTTACTTGATCCGATTGGTCTAATCTATCCTATTTAACTCTACCCATCTTGTTCTATCACGAGGTAAATATGGGTAATGACCTATCTGGACCATAGTTGATTCGTTTTCTATTTAAGTTAACATCTCAATTCGATTTCAAAGTTTAGAAGAATAATTTCATCTTAATCGAATGGTCATGGTTCCATAGGGATGATAATTTAGCTTGATCTATTAGGTATCTGATCCGATCTGATCTGAATAGGATAGACTTTATGTGATCTAATTAGAATTTGAGATGGATATGAATTGTAGAAAGAATATTCAAAATGATTTTGATATTAAAATAAATAAAGTTATGTTCCATGCCACATTCGGTATATTTTTAATCTATATATATATATTTTTAAATTATAATTATTTTATTATATTGATATATATCCATCTCGATCTCTTTTGTCTGTCCAATCCTATCTGATTTATATTCATGCTTGATTCGGTCTGCTTCGATCCGAAATGAACGTGGAATGGACATGGAGATGAAATTTGTAATTGTGGAATGGATGCGGATTAGCATCTATTGCCGTATCTATGATTCCATCACGGCTGTCCGATAAAAGTGCTTCAGGGAGACTTGGAAGAGAACGTACCTCCGGTTATTTAATTTAACTGGTTGCAAAAGTCAGAACACCATGCATGGCAGCAAGCGTGAGAGGCCGGGCAGTTCAATTGGCACGTGCATGGCACGTGAGCGAGTATCCATTCATATTTTTATACTTATTTGATAAATAAATATTTTCTATTAAATGGTTCATCCTCTATCTTGTTTTTCCGCACCCATATAAATGATACGAGATGGCTGCTAATAAAAAATGACCGTCCACGCGTGTGTAGCATATGATACGTGATGCAGGTCACTTAATGATGATGGCAGCCATTCAGATCCGGCTGACTCGTTGTCCAACCAATCAAACGGCGACATCCATTTATTGCAATACGACGCCCCACGGGGTCCTCTCACTCCTGCGGTACTTGAGGGTAATCTTGTAATTGAAACGAGAATATTAGGATAACCTCGTCACCGGACCCATCCCACTTGGCCGGCCATCGCTGACGCTGACTCATCACCATACCCATCATATCCATATGCATCAATGCATGCATGATGAGGCTACGTGGGGCCCACGCAGCCAGTTGACCGCCAGAGCGAGATATATTGCTCGCACCGCGTCGAGCCACGTACTCCCGGGGCGAGGTCGGTGGAACGGACGGACGCGCAAATCCGTAGCTCGCTCCCCATTGGCCAGCCCCTCACGTTCCCGTTATTTGTTTTTCTTTTTTTTTAAGGGAAAAAAAAGCCATGCCCATGGTCGGCGTTCCTGTCGGTCCGAAAGAGAAATATCCGACGCTGAAGCGGCGAGGTTTCTCTCGTTCCGCCACGCGTTCTCCAGGTCAGCCTGCCCGGAACCTTATGGCTTCTCATCTACCATCAAGATCATGCGGTCTCCATGGAAACACGTTGAGTGGTTCGATGAAAGCCATCATTTGAATGGAGGATAGTTTCCGTTTCCTCGTTCGGACTCTGACCAAATCGATTGATTAGACGCATTTTTTTTTTTTTTTGGGTGGAGATTAGATGCATTCTTTCCTTCCCAAAAAAAGGCCAGATGCGAATTACATGGATTTTTTGCACCACAAGAAAGATGCTGTGTATATAGGTATTATTCAAATTGGCGGTATCACAATCATTAGACTTCATTTTTTTTTTTTTTTTGGTAAAGAATCATTAGACCTCATTTGGCCGTAGAAGTGTTGAACTTGGTCAGGGATGGAATTAAAATTATTCTTTTGATAATCATGAAAGAGTATTTATTTGGAAGATAATGTCCCATTGGGAAAGTTGGAAACCAGGGCTGCCTCTTGGTCAATAATTTTTTTAAAAAAATTATATGGATATCCTTTAAAATTTATCTCAATTTTACTTACATCCTCTATAATTTAAAACATTTCAATTACATTATCCAAATTATCGAAGTATTTCAATGTGGCGCTTCCATTCATTTTCGTTAATGAAATGCTGTCACGTGATCCTCACGTGATATCATACTTTTTGAAATGGCAAAATTATCTTTGATTTCAACTCCCAGTCGACTAGTGCTAGCCAATGCGCCAAATTTCTCTCACATGACCCTCACGTAACCCATTATTTTGGATGCCCTAAATACAGAGGGGAGGAAAATGAGCGAGTCTGAGATTCATGCTGAGGGAGATCTTCAATCAAGCCAATCGTGGGTAGAGAAGGTTGAGTCGTCATGTATTTCGCGGGTGGAGAAGAAGAAATTCATGGAAGAAAGAGAAGGTTACCGGTGGAGAAAAAGGCGATGGAGGATTCTCAATCGAGCTCTTCTAGTTACACCTCCTCCCAAAGTATCGATTTTTGCCGTTGTAGAACCAGATCGCCACTGAGGACCTCTTGGACCACCGTAAATTCTGATCGGCATTTCTTTGGATGTGGGATGTATGAGGTACAACAGTCATTTTCAGAAATTTTCTATCACAATGTCAAATCTTTATGTTTAACTTCAAATTATTTGTCAGGTAAATAGGAGCTGTGGGTACTTTCGTTGGTATGATTTTCCTTCGAATGTTAGGGACAAGGATATTATTAACAGGCTTATGCAACAGAACAAAAAGCTTGAGGGCCAAATGCAAAGCTACAAAAAAAGGGCCACTTGGGTTGTTTGGTGTATGCTAGCATGCTGGATTTTTATGCTTTTTTATGTAATCGATTTTTTTTTTCAATGTACTGATTGTTCTCGGTTGAATGTCCCAATTTTGATCCAGAAGTCTTATACTTTGTGCTTGGGACATTTCAAGTAGGTTGTTATATTTGTAATCCTTTATGAAATAAGATTTTTCTCTAAATTGTTAACAGTGATGGTTGTTATAAGTGCTATATTGTTAATGGTACAGCATACTTATAAGTTGAATGTATAATATATAAAAGGATTCAAGAATCATGTTCTAAATTAAGAATTAGGAATGGTTAAAGATTCAAGATTTTCTACTATTCCCAACATATATATTCATTTTCTGAAGTTAGAATATCATAAAGTAATGGTTTGAATTACTTTAAGAACCTGTAAGTACCCCCCTTGAAGTTTTCTGATACTCGCAATCTTATCTCCTGTTATATTAAAAAGTTTCAATGCATACCCCTAAAATTTTACTAATGTTACAATTACACCCCCTATACTATTAAGGTGTTGAATACACACCCTTTATTTTCAGAAAAAAATGAACAGAGGCACATTATGTTATGTAGTTTCGGGGTACCTGTAAGAATTTTTTTAATCACAGAAAATATATCACAGGTATTCAAAGTATCACAATGTATCACAAGTATTACAAATATTCAAAATATATCAAATTGGATTCAAAATACAATCCAAATATCACAGGTATCACACATATCACAATCCAAATACACTCAAGTGTATTCAAAATACAACCCAGATTTCAGAAGTATCACAAGTATCACAAAGTATCATAAATTGGATTCACAAGTATCACAATCCAAATACACCCAAGTGGATTCAAAATACAACCCAAATTTCACAAGTATCACAAGAATCACAAGTCTCCGATACATCCAAAATGGGGTTGATACATCTAAAATGGCCCTGATACATCTAAAATGGCCCTGATACATGTCATGGTTAAGATGAATGGGGTGCTACTATCTGTGATAAATGACCTGCTACTGGCTGGAAGGGAGCTAGCTGTGAATGGGGTGCTGCTGTCTATGACAAAGCATGAGCAGACTGAGATGTAGTAGCTCCTGACTGAGAGGACAGAGACTGGGAGGGAGCTGGTTGGGAGGAAGTAGCTCCTAAGTGTGAGGATAGAGGTTGGAAGAGAGCTGGCTGGGAGGATGTTGCCACTAAAGTTGCTGTCTTCTTCCTTCTCCTACTATCATTAGCCTGTAAAAAAAATATAGAAAGATAAGTAAATATTTGTTAATTTTAATATTGAATGTAAACGTACCTGTGATCTCTCTCTTTTCCTACTAATTTGGCTTCCAATTTGACTAGATGCAGTGGTATCTTATTTCTTCACCTTGTCCTTCCTAAGGCCTTTGCAAGTTCTAGAGTTATAGCCCTACTGTTGGTAATTTTTGCACCTTAAGGATGTACCCCTCCTTCCGCATCTACTAGAATCTTTTGGCTCATCCTCTTCTTTTCTTCTTGCCTTCTTGGGTCTACCTGAGCCTTAGAGAAGGGGGAGACAATGGGATATTCTATCCTTGGCTAAGATTTTATGTTTGGTACTGGCTCAATGATATGTTCATAGGCCAATGCCCATATTGCTTTGGTGTACCATGTACTAACAAAATATTTTACTTCCTTTCTAACATACATAATAGCTGTTGCAGCATGGCAGTATGGGATGCCAGTTAAATCCTATACCCTATATCCACATGTACTCTTCTCTAAATCAACAACAAATCTATCATTGTGATGTTCAATTTCAAATCTGTGGCCTCCTCCCTATATGCAGTGGCAGTCCATGGCATCCGACTTTGCTTTCTCTATTTTTCTTTGAATCTTAGGACTAGGGATCCTATAATTTTCTGTAAGTTCTTTTGGATTGAAATCTTTGCATCAATAGCCTCCGAATAGTCTCCAACAAGATGATGATAGGCTTGTCTCGAGTATCAATGATATACTTATTGAATGACTCGCATACGTTGTTTAAGAGCATGCTAGATTTGCTTTTAGGGCTGAAAGCATGCCTCGACCATAGCTCCAGTGGATGTTATCGAAGCCACTATTATGCTGGCTCATCAAACTATCGCAGCTCCTCCATGGCAGCCTCGAAGTCTGGAAGTGTGTTTGACCTGACACACTTCTAAAGGATATATCTGTAGTTTTTGTCCTTAAACCCAGCAGTTTTAAAATTGGCATGCAAGTGTCGCACGCAAAATCTATGATCAGTAGTAGGAATAATACTCTAAAAGATCTCCACAAGATCCTATAAAAGAATTGAAACAAAAACAAATTACGTAAAAAATCAAGTGTATTTAGACAATTGAACAAGTTTTTTAACAAGACAATTGAAATAAACCTTTTGTCTGTTAGACATAAAGGTCCATCCATACTCTTCTAATGGACCAATATCCTGTAGTAAGCAAGTTAAAAACCAACTCCAACTGTCTTTCATCTCGGCCTCTACAACGGGCCATGCAACAGAAAATATATTTTCATTTCCATCATTCCCTACTGCAGCTAGAAGCTGTCCTCCGAAAGAGCCCTTCAAGTGACAACCGTCCAAACCAATGATATTTCTGCAGCCTTTGATGAAGCCTTGCTTGCATACTGCAAAACAACAGTATAACCTTCTAAAAATGGGCTGCCTACTCTCATCGGGCCTACGAACATCCAATAATATCATGCTCCCAGGATTAGTTTGTCGATAATCTGACAGTATTCCCACAAATAGGCATACTGCTCTCTGTGGCCATCCTGAATAATCTCCAATGCTCTATTTTTGGCCTTATAGCACTATGCTCTCGAAACAGAAACCTTCACATCCCTCCTAATTTGCTCTCGAAAGTCTTTGACACTCCATTTTGTATCACTTCTAATCTCATCAAGATACTTCTCTGCTAGAAAGGTGGATGTGACATTGTGATTCTCAAATTATCATTCACAGTTATATATAGGTTGGAATGTCTTTATTTAATAGGTGACCTCCTTTTATATAGGAGAAGCATGAATTCTCCACCCACATGCGAGCTTGCATACAGTAGTTATCCAACTGTACTTGATTTTCTTGTACATATAATCAAAATCCTTTTGTATGCTATAAAGCCGCAACACCTTCCTAAACTATGCGGCATTCCTAAAAGTCATTTCAATTGAAAGTTTAATATTTCTCTTAACATCTATGGATTTATTGAATTTAGGATACTCAGAACCCCAAATACCAGCATCTAAATCACTGTCATTGCTCAAGCTGCAAAGTTGGGAGCTGGTACACCATCTAATTCCCTACTAGTAGGCTGCTCCTCTCCAAAAAAATCAACTCCCTCATGAGGTGGAGAATAATATGCCCAATATCTCAACTCTTCCTCAAATACATCTATATCAACATAATCATTGAAAAGGTCATCGTCATTGTCATCCGAATCACTTAGCTAAGTGATTCATCATTGCTGCTTTCACTGGCAACTGGAAGCTTTGAAGTGGTAGCTTCAATCCCTTTCAATTTCTCATCAAGTTTAAACCTAGAGGCACCTACCATTTTCATTACCAATCTCTTTACCCGGGTTCTTGGTGTTGATGCAGTTGTATCTTTTATAGTGGATATCTCCTCTCCTGTGTCTGGGATACACACCAATAGGCTCTATTTGCCTGTTTCAGATGAAGGAATATCATCTGCATCCGTTTGGTGCTCAACATATACCTCAACCATGTTAGCACCTTGCATTGAACCCAACATCTCCAATATGTCGGTATCACACTTTAATTCTCTCAAACCATTTTGTAATGTCTATCCTGGCATTAGGCAATAAAAGTAGGTACAATTTATGTACCCTAACTAGCTCACCATGTCTTCTATCTTTGTGATACTAAATTTATCTTTATCATAATTATCAAAGCATCGACTACTACCCTGACTGTAATGGTAGGTTTGATGGTATTTGAAAGATCCACCATGATGGATTTGTACGGTAAACAAGTCAGAGTCCATCCCTGCACAACAAACAAGGGACACGGCACACTAAAAAATGACTTAAACCTGCAAATGTATATAGCATATACAGATTATATAATGCTTTCAAATCGAGACTTAAATTATGCTCTAGCATAACCTTAAGCCAAACCAAGGCTTAAATTGAGTATCAATGAACAAGAGACACAGGACATTAAAAAATACTACTTGACTAAATTAAAACATTTCTGAAAAGAGAATGGCATTTACTGTGAAAGGCTTCCTGTGGATCCTATCTGTCATGCTTACGCATATCAAAAATAGGACCACAAAATATGCCAGGACAAAGGGACCACAAAAATCAGAGAAAAAACTCTAAAACTATCTATTTACAATCATAAAATCCTAAAACTATCGATCGGTCACAAAAGAGACATACATCAATAGAATAATCATTATAATCATGATTTTATATGAAAAATAATTTGCTAAGAAATGCATTACCCGCAAAAGAAGATGTAGGGCTCACCCATGACGAAAATAAGGTATTCAAGAGGAGCTCAATGCTCGTGCACGAGGAAGGAGACAATGCTTGACCAAAATGAAAAATAGGATGGAGGTCGTCGTCGAAATCTCGTCAGACAATAATCACTAGAAGTAAGGGATGCCAAAGGATGGATGTTGAAATAGGGAGGGTCGACATCGTAACTAATTTTGATGGGAGGGATGGGTATTTTCATCTTTTCGAAGAACAACATAATGGCGTTATCGCTCAAATGGACGGAAAGGCCACATTGAAATACTTCGATAATTTGAAAGGTATAATTGAGATGTTTTAAACTATAGAGGGTGTAAATGAAATTGAGATAAACTTGAGGAGGTGTCCGTATATTTTTTTTTAATTTTTTCTTTACTAAACCAATCAAGACTTAAAATACGTCAGGTGAGTGGGATTTGCTGACCGATTAATCGGGTAAACACCAAATGTTAAAGTAACAAGGAGACATGAACTTAAATTCCAAAATGCTATCTTGGTAGGAAAGCAAGGGCATGCTTCAACCCCTATGCTCCAAGGAAGAAGGAGATGATGATGGAAAAGAAAGAAAAGGGATTACCTCTGTTTTTGCAATTGTTTGCACAACTTGCTTTCATATTTATGGGTTAATTGACGAGGTAAGACATAAGCAATTTTAAGATGCCAGAGCGACTTACAATATTCTTGGATTTCAATGCATTAGGACTGGACATGCGCGGGTAAAACATATGTTGAGGCATTTTCTAATAGGATAAACCTGATATATGCAAAAATTTTAATGTAGTCACTTGATGTTACATATACAAGCAAAATATAGTTCCGCATAAAAAACTAATGAGCTTGATAAACAAGTGAATTAGATAGAATCTAATCATGCAAGTGCATTTTATAAAACTAACATATATGACAAAAAAAGAATATCCATAACTCTATAGAATTGCTAGATTAGAGGTGCAATCAGTTGAGCTCGAGCAACAAAATATGCGACTCAAAAATTTATAAATCTAATTATATATATACATTATAATAATATTATAATTTATTAATTTGAAATAAATAAAAAAATATTTTAATATTATTTTTTTTGTATAAGATTTGAATTCAAACTCGAGTATGGTTGATTTGATATTTTTAATTCTGATAAGTTGATTTTGAGTATTATTTTTTTAATTGAGTCAAATTTGAATTTGAATATTAAATTTTAATTGATCTCAAATCAAATTTAAAATCTAACTATTTAGAGTTGAAACGGAATCGGATATTTAGCTACTTCACTTGATTTGGCTTGGTCGTATTTCGAGTCTAGACTCGCTTGAAGCGTAACTATGTCTTGCCATGCACCTGTTGGAAATACCACGGGTCACATTTCTGGAAACCTTGGGCGTATAGCCCTATGTGATACACATCAGCAACAGCCAAGGTCCAATGATACATATAATTTAATCGACCGGGACTGCAATGGTTGGGCGCAGCCCCACCCTCCCTCCCACATTGCGTCCACTGCCGGAGTCCTTTCCATACGTTCTAGGGCATTTTCGTCATTTAGGATCCATCTTGTTTGCGTGGTATGTGGGTTGCCTAGCAATCAACATATATGCATGCATCGATGAGACGCATGGACCATTATACATGGCATGAGAGGGCCTTCGGATCTGCGAAAATATCAAGTGCCACGTAAGCAGGGCTATCAGCCTCCAGACCAGGACCAAGATTGGCGAAGTATCTAGCGCTCCCTCCACCCAAAAATAAAAGCAATAACTTCCTTAAAAATCTATTTTTCTCCCTCTTCCTTCCCCCAACTCCCCCTCCTTTTCATCCGAAGAAGCCAACAAGAACTCGTAATCCCTAGCTTCTTCCCCAAGGAACGATCGATCCAGGTACCATTCTTATTGTCTCTTCCCCCATTTTCTCTGCTTATTTTCTCTTCTTTTTTCTGTTTTGTCCGTGGAGTTCTTGGATTTGCCGTCCGATTTCTGCCAGATTTTTCAGTTCTTGTGGCATTTTTTGGATTTCTTTTCATGGACGAGTCGATGTGTTTCTTTATATTGCATGCTTGAATTTTTTTTTTCCGAACCTTTGATTCCCAGGAAAGTGAAGAAAATATTTTTTTTTCTTTTCTTTTTCCCCTCCCTGTTTCTCTTTTGTTACTCAGAGAATCGGAGATTGATTGATGTCTCTGAGATCAGTTCAGATGCTTCATAATCTTGTGTTGGAGATATAACTCCGGGAGGGCGGTTGATCGATGACCTGGAGAATATTTCTTTTTTGGTGGATTTAAAGAGAGTTGAGCTGGCCGAGGATTCTTGATTCGAGGTATTGAGGTCTGTTTCGATGAAAAACTGATGCTGTATTGGGTTTCCTTGGTTTGTATGGCGACGATGATCGGTCTTCTGTATGCTGTTTTAGTTACATGTGCTCTGGTTCTTGGCAGGAACGGTTTGCGCGATTGTACGAACGCTGCAAGGAGGGAGGGAGTCAAGTCTTCTCTAAGGAATTGGGATGTCTGTTTCTTATGAAAAGTGGATCGATGGGCTCCAGTTCTCGTCTCTGTTCTGGCCTCCTCCACAAGATGAACAGCAGAGGCAGGTATGGAGGATATTTTTATAAAGTCACTTGATGTTTATTTGATTTTTAGTAAATTCTTCTGCTTCTTCTTTTTCTTGTTTAAAAAAAATTTCACGTATTGATGTTTGAAGCCCTTCTGGATTTTTCTTTTAAACTCTGTTTCACGTCCATATATTTAGTATGGGTTTGGCATAAATCAATGTCTGTTCTGGTGAACCTTTCCCTTTTTGACAAGTGGAAATTATGGTGAAATTTTATTTTGTCAGCAAAGATTTCATATTTTCTTATTTATATTAAAGTATGCCAAGTTTTGGAGATTTTAACTTTCAAAGAGCTCTTCCAGGATTATACGTCAAGGGTTCTACAAAAGTAATAAGATATTATCACGAGTTGGATTTTTTTCTTCTTCTTTTTCTTTTTTTTTTTTTTTTTTTATGGTTCAATAATTAGTTTAACTGAGTTCCCTCCCAAGAAAACAAAGGTTAAGTTGAAAAATGTTTTGATGTGTCTAGTGTTGGCATGGAGAATTCCATGGAGGTGAGGGGAAACGTTCCCATCAGATAGGAACCAAAGGCAAAGAAAAAAATAAAAACAGATAAGATACCCCAAAAGTAACGGGTTATGGCTGGATATTTATGTTTATCTGTAAATATTAAGTGAACTATCTGGGAACTCTTGTTTGCTTGAGCCATGTTATAACACCGCTATCTTTAGTACCAGAGTTTTAGTATAACCTTGAAGCTTCCACTTAATTGCAACTAAGGCCCTTGTTTTACACTATGTACATGGGCATTTGGTTTTGGCCTTGGGGGAAAAAACCCTGTTTCAGGCTATGAGATGCTGAACAAAAACAAGTCGTAGACAATACTACAGAATGTGTTTACCTAGAGGGTTTTAGCATGCGACAGGTGGTAAAAACAGTCAATTGGTCATGGATCTAGATAAACTCTAATATTGCATATGTAAAAAAAATAATATTACAAATTCACTAAGATAAAAGTTTTTTTCCTTATTTTTGATGTAAGCAGTAACCCAGTATATTGTGAACAAACCAGGAACATGCAGGTTCATCGTGCCTTTCTCTGAGATGTTCTCAAAAGCAGACTAGCTGGCTTCTTTGTCAAGTCGAAAGATAGACTGGGAGGAGTCATCTTTAGGAATGTTCTTGAATGAATTTACTTCTAATTTCTATGTATGATGCTGGCATGTGGAAGCAACTTTCTGCTAGAAATTAGAGGAGCATTGATTTGTTGAGTTCACTTGCTTTTATGTAGGGTTTCATTTCTAAAATTAAATGTGTGCACTTAATAGGTTAGTCACATCCTAAATTATTTTGAATCCTTAGCTGGCATCTCTCTATATATAATGGGAAAGTCCTGGAGTCCAGCAAGCATGCTGGATTTTGATTTTTGAGGCCTTGTTCTAATGCATGTCCTGGGCTAATTTTAATATTCCAGATGCTTCTGTGCAGAAAGTCACTATCATAACTCACTATACTAGATTAAGCACGTGCATGGCACCTGCCAAATACTAAGATTGTGCAACCATGTGGCTGGGAACCAAATGTAGGGAGTTTGCCACTTCCCTAGGTTCATGTTACCGATAAATATGAGAAAGTGTCAAATAATCTTATATCTGATCTTTCCCCTCTTTGTTCTTTTTAAGTGCTTTCTTTTGTCTTCTTTTCACCTTGTCTTACTTTTATCCTCTCTTTGTATGTCTAATCTGTTGTTGTTATTGTAAATCATTCCTTCAAATGACCAATAGGTTATGCAGGTTGGAAATCAGAATTGTAGCTTTCAAGCCTTTTTCCTACAAATCAAGCACTATACTGATGATGGGATCTTGATTTATTAACACCTTTGCTAATCCAGATGCAATCGAAGTAAAATAAATCTGGTGCTTTATGCAACATATTTTTTTCTTGGTGCTAGGAAGGATAGGTCTCTTTTTCCCATTATTCTGTAAGGAAGTTAATGTGCTCATGTATACGGCAGTTATCATGGTTATTTTCTAATGCTTTGGAATTCTGAGTAGTTAATTTTAGTTATCATTACTCAATTATAAGAGGGAGGGCGGGTCTTGGTGCAAGTGTAAGGTTGCTTAATTGTCACTTGACCATTAGGTTTTCAAAAGATGAAAATAACCTCTCTGCACGTAGGGTAATGCCGCATGCATCTGGCTCTCCCTAGACCCGCCGGTGGCAATAGCCTCGTGCACTGAATGGCACACATTTTTTTTGCTTAACTATTTGGAGGCTTTTTTCCTTTTGATGAAAAAAAACAGATGGAAAATGTAGATATGTTTTTTCACTCGATCATGCCTTCCATAGGAAAATAATACTCTAGGAAAAAACTTCAAAAGTTTTATTATGAGTTAAGTCATCAATGTTAGTTCCATTTCTTTTTTCTCCATGGCTTTTGTATTATAAGCATCTAATTGACATGCACATTGTCCATTACCTAACTGACACAAACTCAAACATGCAAAGCTTCTTCGGGTTGTCATTTATGTTCATTTTTAAACATCATCTTTGGTTTGAGTTTCTTTAATTCTGCTAAAATATGAAGTTGTACTCCGAATTTATGATTTGGCATTAATTGGAGCAACATACGGTATCACTTGCTTTTAGAACAAATATCTACTCTTTTATAGCTATGCTTGCATATATTATTAGTCATGTCAAGCTGGCTCCTAAATTTTTCTCATTCTTTTTTCTCCAAAAGCTAATATGCTTTGTACTATTTTGTAAGGTGCAAATAATGGCCTATGTTGAATATTTTGGTCAGTTCACCTCGGAGCGATTCCCAGAAGATGTAGCTCAGGTATGGACCTATTGATTTTGTATGGGTGGTTGCCAACTGGCTAAACATGTTAGGAGAACTTGGCATGAGATGAACTGAAACAGTAATCATATGAACCATGAGCATTTCATCTGTATGGACTTTATATTGACAAAACATATATGTACATGAGTAGTATGGTGCATATCTTTACCTGCTTCTTTATTTTGTCTGTGCAGCTAATCCAGAATTACTATCCATATAAAGAAAAGCGCCTTTTGGATGAAGTATTGGGTACTGAAATTATACTTCAATCAATCAGCCATTATAACTTAGGCTGAAAATATTGCCTTTATTTCTGCGGTATTGAAACAACATACTGATCTTTGGGGTTTACTTTATATTTCAGCAATATTTGTTCTTCATCATCCAGAGCATGGCCATGCTATTGTCCATCCTATTCTTTCACGTATAATTGATGGGACATTGGTTTATGATAAGAATGATCCTCCATTTTGTTCCTTCATATATCTAGTCAGCCAAAATAATGAGGTAAGAAATCCTTGATTAGTTTTTATGTAGGTTTTCTATTTCAACAGCCTGATATATTTTGATGTAGACTCAATTTTTTAATTCCATGTGGTACCATTTTGGTTCTAAAATCATAACTTTTAAGTCCCAATTAACAAATTCAAGTGTTTGTTTTGTTCTATGTATGTTATGATCAATATTTGTTACTTCTAATTGCAGAAAGAGTATAACGAACAATGGGCTTTAGCATGTGCGGAAATTCTGCGGGTGCTCACTCACTATAATCGACCAATTTACAAGTCTGAGCATCATAGTAGTGAAGCGGACAGAAGCAGCAGTGGCAATCATGCCACTACAAGTGACTCCAATGAGGGAGAAGCTGCCAATTCACTTCTGCAGGAGCATGATCGGAAACCATTGCGGCCATTGTCTCCTTGGATTACAGATATCTTGCTTGCTGCACCTTTGGGCATCCGAAGTGATTATTTTCGATGGTGAGTAATTCCCTTTTTAAATTTATCTTTAGTCCTGTTCGATCATGTATAGTTAGATAACTCAGGAAAATTGCATGTCACAGAAATACCAAGGTATTTGCGGATTGTTTATACAAAAAACTGTCTTTCATAGAAGCATTTTATTTAAGAATGTTTATTCCATAACCTGCAAAATTTGCTGCAGAGAGTCTGCACTTCAGATATCCAGACAAAGCCTGGCAATTCCTTGTTATCCCTTCCTTGCTTTATAACAAATCGTAGAAGTGATTTTCTAAAATTTTTCTTCTGAGTTATTTATATTCATTTTCTTGTCTCCACATAGAAGCTTCCATTATGTAGGAAAATATAAATGTCCATGATAATGATGGAAGTTGCGCTACCTGATTCAGGAGCTGCTGTGGGAGCATGGAAGTGGAACTCATGAAAAGATTAGGGCAATCGTGTTTATTAGACCATGCTGCTATAAGATGATCTAACTTTATATATATGTATGTATATGTATGTATGTATGTGTGGGTGTATGGATATTGTGAGTATAATTATGTTTAGAACTTCAATATGTAATACCTTCTTCATTATCAAGCCATGAAAGATGTCAATATTAGAATAATAAATTTTCTTGTCTATATGTAGATTTATTAAATTTAATCTATCATGTTCACTCCTCTCATTGTTCTATTGAGTTCTTGTAAGCTGGGGGTAATTTGCATAAGGTGATGCAATTGAAGAATAGGCTGAAATAGTGTTATAGTCCTATAAACTTAGTCTATCTTTTAGGAGTTTGGACTTGTCAAGGGAGAATCAAAATCAGCAAGCCTTATTCTAATTATTTGGGCTGAAATGCATCCTTTTGTCGGTGCAAGTTATAAAATTGCTAGTTATCATGGCATTGTCAGAATTCCAATTCTTTTCCGTGATCCTACTTTGGCATGTGCTTCATACTATCTTAGTCTATTCTCCAATCAATATCTTTTGTCAAGGGATCGGACTTCCAACTTTATACTTAATACTAAGTTATGAAATACTAACCATAAAAATGGGTGGCCCAGTGCACAAGGCTTTCCCCATTGTGGGGTCTAGGATGGGTGAGACGCATGCAGCTTTACCCCCATGTCCATGCTTCGAACTTGGCCTTCAAGTCACAATGGGGCAAACTTACTGTTGCACCATGGTTCGCCCTCTTCGTACTTAATGCTAACCATATCCTTTCTAATTTTATAATACATTTATGATATTCCTATCGGTAGTGTTGCTATTAAATTAGTTTCCTTTATATCAAAGATATGCAGTGATTGTGCACCGAACAACGCAATGATCGCTTAAATTCCCACATGCCCTCTCTAGGTATTTCATCTTAATATAAAATGTACATGTTTCTGCATATCACCTAATTCTACTATGTATTGTATTTCGTGTATCGAAATTGTCATGTTGGTCATATCTCATGTCTATCAATTAGGATCACAGCCTTGTTCTCATTTTTGTTCCCACTATTGTTTTAGATTTCACAATATTTAGACCTTAACAATTGAAGTCTTTTTTTCTATTCAAAACAATAATCTGTTCCATGATCATCTCATCCATTGACTATATATCATCTGCAAGAGGCATACTTAAATGCTGATGGCTTTATAATATGAAAATATTATGTTTAGGTGAAACAACTATTTTAATCCAATTTTCATTTTGTTCTTGCTGGATATTAAGAGAGGAAAGGCAGGCATCATGCCTCAATAAAACTTTTGAGTTAAGTTATACTGCACCCAACCAGCCAATAGATATTTCTTTATTCGACAATTATGAGCATTGGCCATTGTCTCCTATCAGACTATTGGCACTGCATTAATTATAAATATGGGATGATGTGCTTATCCTGACCATTGAATAATGCCTGTGAAATTAGGTGCGGCGGTGTGATGGGCAAATATGCAGCTGGTGGAGAACTAAAGCCTCCAACAACTGGTTAGTGAATATTTTCTGTAAATATCTTTGATTTGTTTTGTATATTTCAAATGGCACTTTTTTGGAGTCTAATTCAATTTAAGATCATTAGCAATCTCTCATTTCTTTAATTATGAAAAGCATTATATAAACAAATACACTATTTTAATTCTTCAATTGTATGTTAAGAATTTAAACCCAGGAAGGCTGAATGGGGACCTGTCTGGGAGCAAATTCAGTTGTGAAATTATTGTTGAAGCATAAAATGATATCCTACAAAAGCAAAGGTCTACAGGGAAATATTGATTTTAAGAGCGGACTTAATTCATGGATGTATCTTTCTCCATGATAAGTGCTTTTGGTGGTTCTATTCAAATAAATCATGAGACATTTTTTGGAGAATGACCATGTTTAAGAAATACTCCTTTTTACTTTGCTTGAGTAGAGCAAGACTCTGAAACAGGTGTGACCAACTAGATGATTCCTGCTGCTAAAAGCAGAATAGGGCATCAGGGTTTGTGAAATTTGAACGTGAGAGCATATAAGCAAAATATCTGGCAAGTGGAGGTTTAACAAACCTAAATAAAATTTTAATTAGGCTAGCAAGGCAACAAATAGAAGGACAGGTGTCAGAGGCGAGGGCAGTAAGTTGAATTTCAATATCCAGCAAGCTCTAATGCAGTTCAATTGGGTCCATTGGCATAACCATTCTCTAACAGAAAAAAAAAGCCTTCAGATTTTTGGCATCAGTCTCAATGATGAATGATTGGACTAATGGATTCAGCTTGCTCCAACAAGTGAAGCTTATAGTAGAGACTGAAATTGCTTTCCATAGTGATGCATTGAAGGGTTCCAGATAATTGCTTGATGTATTATATTCCTCTGTGCAACATGTAACTTACATTAGATTTTTATCCTGCATGACAATCTCTTATTCATACACACAGAGTGTGTGTACATAAGCATCCTTCTCAACAAAAATATGTATGCATAAGCATTGATCTGAAAGTTGAACCAATGCTTCAGTAGCTTTTTTAGATAGTTGCTTTCAGTTAATCTTGTCACTCTTTGTGTGAAAATAAAACATAAATGACAGAATTAATTTGACCAAAATGTGTAATACTTTTGATACTCTGCAATGTCCTTTATAACAAATCCAAGCACACCTTTAGAGCACCCCCTTTTTTTCTTTTTTGTTTTGCTAGCTTGATATGAAAGCCCTCTTTATATGCTTGTCCTTTTGGTAGTTGTTGCTTTTATCCGGAAGCTGATTAGTTAAGTTGACTTTTGCTTTTGTCATATTAATACAAGTTAAGTTGAGAGACTTATCTTTCCATTTTTTACCTTGTGCTGAACTTGCGCATGTGGTTTAGAACTAATGATCATTCCATTTTTTTGCCTGTGCTAGCTTGTAGTCGTGGATCTGGGAAACATCCTCAACTTATGCCATCCACTCCTCGATGGGCTGTTGCTAATGGAGCTGGAGTCATATTGAGTGTTTGTGATGAGGAAGTAGCTCGCTATGAAACTGCTAATTTAACAGCAGCTGCTGTTCCTGCACTTTTGCTCCCTCCTCCCACGACTCCATTAGATGAGCATCTAGTTGCAGGGCTGCCTGCTCTTGAGCCGTATGCTCGTTTATTTCATAGGTGCATATTTGAACCTCAAACTAATTTTCATGTTATCATGTTTGAAAATTTTTTATATAGCTGAAAATTTTTGAGTCAGGTACTATGCAATTGCCACTCCAAGTGCTACACAGAGGCTGCTTCTTGGACTCCTTGAGGCACCACCCTCATGGGCTCCAGATGCACTCGATGCTGCTGTACAACTTGTTGAACTCCTCAGAGCAGCTGAGGACTATGCAACTGGCATGAGGGTAGGTCTAGAACTATGAAAATTAAGCCATCCCTATGTGAAATGATGCTGTTTAATGGTGTATCTATCCAGTAATTCTGTCCTTCACACAGTTATTCCTTTTTGTCACTTATATGCAAAATTTAATAGTAAATTTGCTGGTTTTACTCCATTCAATATATGTTTGTACATGCTTAATTACTTGTAAATATTACTGTTTAAGTTAGTGTTTCTTTCAAGTGAAACATGGCATAATGAACAAGACTGCACTTGTCTTTACTTCTAGAGATTCACCATTTGTGACCAGATGCACCACATAATTTAAGCAGCTAAAAAATTCCTTTCCACTTGTACTATAGTTTGGTGAGTAAGGCTTATACCATCGTAATTGTTCGGGTCTTAAATCATTTTGGCATAAATGCACATGGGAAGATGTATGCTAATAACTAGCAATTGTGGTCTCCTTAGATGTGTTGTATCTTTCCTTAAGTATGTGAAGCATAAAATGTGTAATCAGATTTCTTTTAGAGAGACTGTGGTACAAATATATGAATTATACATTCTTGTATTCTTCTGATACCACTTATTGGAGAACTTGTTCATTGTAACTGCCTTACCAAAATGTAATGTGTTTTTTGCTGTATTTACAATGATGCCTCAAGTTTCACTGTACAAGAGCTCAAATATGTGCTCAGGACTATTACATGAGAATCGAGAGAAGTTTGTGCAGGACTCAGCCTCTTTGCATTATCTCTACTGTTAAATTTGACCATTGCACTAGGACAAATGCAATGGTACCTTTGCCAGCTTCAGTGAACTAGGCCATTGCCAAAATCTGGTATGCAGTCATGGGCCAATGGCCATTGACTGCCAGAATTGAGCCAAATTGAAGGTTCTTTTACACCTGAGGAGCTTGATTCTGCAGTTCCATTCCCCTTTCTTCCTTGATATGTGCTGGATTGACTATTATTTTCACCCACTGGTGAACAATGACCATGGGCACTTCTCCAGCTTGTTTGACATTTTCTAGGCTTACTTTGTTTTTCCACCTTTTGAAAATAGTCTTGCACTCTGTCAACTTCCTCTCACCTCATTGTCTGTCCACTTTTGAAGGAGGCTCAACAGCCCCTTGTTTCCCCTTCTTTTAATGTTTCTGGAAAATACTATTACATACTTCATCTTTCTTTGGGCTGTTTTCATCAAACTGCTTTCGTTTTTTAATAATTTTGTCACCTTTTTAACCCTTTGAGAATTTTGTCTCTATTTGAGATATTTCTCTGTTATCGTTGTTTTTTCCTTAGGAAATCATGTGGCAAAGCTGATTTGAAAGGAACAAAATTTGTTTGGGGAAAGCCCAGATATTCAACTTTAAAATTTCTGCCAGTGGTTGGCGACCTTCTTGCACATTTTGTTCTTACCATTCTTCAATCTAGTGGCTACTGCTTCTCTCAATGCCAGTGACTATCTGCCTTTGACATTTAGCTCATTAGTGCAAGCATCTGGATGTTAGTTTATTACCTTGTGCACCCATCTTCTTTGACCCAATGTATCGGTCTATGTATTTGATCTAGATACAAATTTGTGGGAGAAGTATTTTTCTTCACCTATTGCATTTCCATTAACAATTAACTACCTCTCTTTGACCTTCTTGGGCTATGTTAATGTCTCCGATCTAGGTACAAATTTGTGACAGAGAAGACCACCTATAGCATTTCTGACTGCCTATCTTTGACCTTGTTGCACATTCTGGTCATGTCGCGACTCACTCTAATGACTACTTCTGGAGTAGTGTGACTATTTGCCTTGTGCACCATCTTCTTACGTGTCGCTTATGGGTCCATCTTGTTGTTTGGGATCTAGAGCCATTTCCAAGTAAGTTGAAGTATTTACTTGTATTTAATGACAAAGTTTGTCTCTCCATTTGTCCTGAACTCGCCAATTTTTGGATAGCTTAGAAGATTTCAGATTGTTTGTCCTGCCTTTTTATACAATTGAGGTGGGTTTGTGAGGAGTTATTTCATTTTGTATTACAGGTTGAGCATTTGATTCGAGTTCTGTGCTCTAATGTTCAAACACCAGCATGAGCTCTGACATGGGGACAGTCTTTCTTTATGCAGCCAAAGTATAGCACAGGTGCCATGATCACTAATGGCTTTACCCTAAATTCAAGCTTCTTCAGGGACAACTGTTTCACAGTCATCCTCAATTGCATTTGGAGTTGGCCATATTTGAACTGGCAGATGAAACCCATTTGTATTCTTGCATCGCATCAAGGACCCCTTATCGCTGGCTTTTGTACATTACTAGTCAGTGCTTCTAGGTTCTACATTTCCCACACTTGTGGAGGTTGTCTGGTTGCACCGCATACTATTTATGGGCATTTATTTTAGTATGGTTTGAAGGAGCAGTCTATGTGGCTGCATATGCTTATGCAGCTCTTCACCATTCTACATAGGTTCTGTGCTGCATTTGCATTTAAAAGTCAAGTTGCGTGGTGGGCACCCTAGTGGCCTGCATAAGCCCAAGCCCTAGATATGCAGCCCTAACAACCGTATAAATTTTTTTTCCTGAGTTTTTATTGAGCTATTTCTAAATTTCTATTCTATTTTCTAACTGTAAATCTATTTATCTTTTAACTTTTTTCAAATATGATCTCCATAGGCACGTGCTTAAGTAGCTGCATACCATCTAGGTGCTATGTGAGAAGTACCTTGACTGCTTGCATACCATGGTTGCTTTTTGAATGATTGACTTTTGGAGATTTGATCCCTGTATCATGATTCATGACACTCAGAATATGACCTAGATTAGGGTAGTCCAATTACCATGAGCAGACAAAGCACATCTAGATTAATTGCTTGTTGGTTTTGTCGTCATACTACATCTTCCTTCCATACATATCATCTGCAAAGCATCTTATGGGCTTTTCATGAAGACCCATAATAGTGTACATTTGGTAATTTCTTAGGAAACTCTTGGGTTGTTGATTTGCAGTAGGTTTGAAGAAGAGTATTAGAGATATATAAGTTGCTGTATAGATTATTCATTATTTTGCTTGCACTATACTCAACATATATATGATTGTACACAATATATACATAATACATGTATGATTAACTGGTTTTGCAACCCGACCTTATTCTTTCTCGAGTTTTAGGATGTGAACTAATGTGAGTACTGCGAAGCAGTTTTTGCCAAGGCATGGTTTGAGTATTTGTATATGCTAAAGCATATTGCACCATATCAATGAGGAATCAATACTTGGGACACCTCTGTGCTGATTGTTAGGACCAGAAGTTGTACCATATTGACATTGTATTGGTTGGCTACTAGTACAGGTACTGAAATTGGTACTTGAAACCTTGTGCCTAGGTAACTGAACATTTGCATCTATTTGAGTACATAATTTCTAGTTCTACCTATGTTCCTAAATCATAACCATGTTCTCATTGTTTGGTGTTGACTTGATGAATGTTCATGAACATAAAACATTATCCTAATAGTGCCATGAATATTTTATTTCCTTCTTAAGTATTTATTCCTACCAAGGTTGGTTGTACTGGTACTGGGATTCATAATAGTTGTGGGTGGTATGGTACTAGTACTGTGCTATTCTAGTCCATTTTGGATGATTTTTTTTTTTTTTGAATTTTGAATTGAAGTTAGCATATAGTTGCTTACTTTAGTTCAAAATTCAAAAATTAAAAAAAAATAGAATTCCAAACATTAAAAAAAAAGAGTGCCAACACTAGAAGAGCGAAAGAGGAAGGGGAGAGGGAGAAAAGGAGAGGGGGTGGGGGGTAGAGAAAGGGAGAGGGAAGGAGGGAGGAACAGGTGGGCAAGGCAAATCCTGATCCAAACCCGACCTAGAGAGAGAGAGAGGGAAGGAGGAATAGGGTGGAAGGGAGTGACTTATTGGAGGCGGTGAAGGTTGGACCATTGCGAGTGGCCGAGCAGGTGGGTGGATTGGGGGGGGGGGGGGTAGGTTGTGTTTGCGAGCGGGGCATTTCGCAAGCAGCGAGGGGCCTCTCTCGGATATTTCGAGCCACAGGATGGCAAAGAATAGAGGCCGAACCATGTTAGATAGCCCGGAGAGGGGTAATATAGGTGAACCAGCTCTCTTTCATTTTAAAGACCTAAGCCGTGCCTGTTGCCAACTTATGCAATTTGGGACGTCCTAAGCCAGCTGGTTCAGCATAGCTCGGCATCATTGATTCCTACCAAGGTTTCATCTTTTCTAGAAATCCTACTCACAACTTCCATCCATTTTTCATTTTTTTTAGAATTTTCCCTCTTCATTTATGAGCCATCAAGGTATCAAGCCAAAGCCTAGACTTTTAGTTTCATCATTGCCACCTCCAATCTTACTAAAACCATCTTACCTGATTCTCAAATAGTTATTTTTGCAATGTCTGACCTTAAATAGAAATGTCTTTTCATGGCATATCACAGATCCACCTTAACATTCTTAGCTTTGTAGAACTCATCATATGTTCATGAACTGTCCTTATTCTCCATTCCCCAACATTTCAACTCATGCAATATCATTGGCCTTACTATGTTGAAAATGATATTCTTTTCGGTCTTAAAGTTGCATCACAAGGTTGGATGACCTGCAAGGAAAAATAAATCCCACTAATAGGGCCAATACCCCAATGTATAAGCTTATAATTGCCATCTGAAGTACTGACTCATAGTATCTTAAACATAATTTTAATTACCCTTGCCCTCCTCCCTCCTCAAACTCATGATAAATTAATCAGCAAGATCTTTGACAATAGGTACAAAAACTGCATGGTTGTCCAAGTGTATATAAAAAATTCCATGAACTATTCTAGCTTGTTGTAGAGAAATGAGGACAATGATACAGGAAGGCTGGATGAAGTGGCAATTTTTCTAAATATTTTTTTGTTTTGCAAATAAAAAGAATTGCTAGTGATGTGTACGATTTTGTTGAACTTAAATAACTCAACAAGACAAACAATATTATGAAGGTAAAAAGGCCACAAGGGGGGCGTCATGTAGACTACTAAAGATTACCATGAACAAGTACATTCTTCAATATAGATAGAATAGAGACCAGCTAGGTAGCATACGTACAAAAAATAGAAGCAAAGACCAAAGCATAAACGCATTCATCGTGGCCAAGGACAAAAACATAGCTACTACTTTTTTGACTGAATTCAAGAACGATGCTTAGGGATGTAAAATGAGATGAATGTTGGTCCAACGCTCACTAATGAGGGCAGTCCTGAGAATGGGGAACACGGCTGAAGCATTTCTAGATGGCTCTGGGAGGGTCTTGATGACCTCCAAGTTCAAGAACAAAATCCAGAGTTGTAAACTGATGATTTTGCCCCTCGCTAGATGGAAGTTGATCCAGTGCTCTTATCATGGCATCCCACCCTTAGAGAAGGTAGACCATGTTTGTGAGAATGACACCAAGGATGTTGGATTATTATTGGCTCTCCAATTATCGCAATGATCCTTGGCTTACTTGAAAGTCTGAAACAATGTCTAAATTGTAGGTAATCTCCCATCCATAAGCAATCTTCACTAAAGAGTTGCATCTAGCCTGATTTGACTTATAGAGCTGACTTGGTCTCCTCCAAGCCTTCATTTCAGGTAAAAATCATCTGAGATTTACTGAGATTTAAGTGGTTAAATTGACATGAAAATTCATTGTTTCTGGATTGCAATAATTAAAGTGACAAAAGCTAACAACCCTGTTCAGAATGCTCATTATATGATAATACACTTTAGATTGTTGCCCTTATATAAAGAATGACAATCTGCCCACCGAACATCTATTGTGTAATAGGTTAACAACTATGTTTTGCAAATGGAAATCATAAGTGCTTGCATATCTTCTTTATATATGATTGGTGGGAAACTTCCCATTCTCCAAAGATTGTTGCTACCTCTTTACGTTTGTTCTAATTTGGTGTTAATTGGCCAGTATGGTGTGCAGCGGCTACATGAGTTTTGATATACAATATTCCTAAGTTCTGTTTTTTATATATAAATACAGTTAATATACAAATTTTCCTGTCATTTTATCTTGTTTATGGTTTGCTGTCCAACAAGTTGCATCCTGTACCGCAAGAAAAAGTGGCATCAGTGTAGCTGATTAAGCAATGAAGCATTTCTTAATGCACAGTATGTAGTTGTTGACTTCCTTGTTTTTCATGTGGTAGCTTCCAAGATATTGGATGCATTTGCATTTCCTGCGTGCAATTGGCACTGCAATGTCCACGAGAGCCGGTATTGCTGCAGATGCTGCAGCTGCTTTACTTTTCCGCATACTCTCACAGCCTGCGTTGCTTTTTCCTCCACTGAAGCATGCTGAAGGGGCTGCAGTCCAGCATGAACCCCTAGGTGGCTACCTATCATCCTATAAAAAACAGGTAACTTCAGACCTTAAGAGCCGACGATTTGTTCTATGAACAATATCATATTTTTGAATTATTGGCCACCATGATTTATTGGTCCTGTCTGTCCAAACTCAGCTTTAAGAATACATAGACTCCATTAGCTAGGTCATGTTGCTTGCTTTGTGACTCACATCCATTCCTGCTGATTGAAATTGGATCAGCTAGAAGTTCCTGCTTCTGAAGCCACTGTTGAGGCAACTGCACAAGGAATTGCTTCTATGTTATGTGCCCATGGTCCTGATGTCGAATGGAGAATATGTACCATATGGGAAGCTGCATATGGCCTGCTTCCTCTGAGTTCCTCAGCTGTTGATCTGCCTGAGATGGTGGTTGCAACCCCATTGCAACCTCCTACCTTGTCTTGGAATTTGTACTTGCCCCTTCAAAAAGTCTTGGAGTATCTGCCACGTGGAAGCCCATCTGAAGCATGCCTCATGAGGATCTTTGTGGCTACTGTAGAAGCTGTACTGCGAAGAACCTTTCCACCAGAAACCTCCGGTGATCAACAAAGAAAGACAAGAGCTCATGGCAGTATGTGGTTTACAACTAAGAATCTGGCTATTGCTGAGCTTCATACGATGATTCATTCACTATTTCTGGAATCTTGTGCATCTGTGGATCTTGCCTCCCGCCTACTTTTTGTGGTACTTACGGTTTGTGTCAGTCATGAAGCTTTGCCCAATGGAAGTAAAAGACCAACAGGTTGTGGTAGACTTTTCCCTGACGAGAACTTTGAGGAGCCACAGACAGTTAATGGGAAAACATCTACAAGAAACAGAAACAAGAAAAAACAAGGTCCTGTTGCAACATTTGATTCTTATGTTCTGGCTGCTGTATGTGCTTTGGCTTGTGAACTTCAGCTGTTCCCTTTGGTTTCAAAAAATGGTGCATATTCAGATTCTAAAAATTCTCCAAAGATGGCAAAAACAGTAAAAAATGGTGTGAATAACGAGTTACAGAATAGTATTTTTTCTGCAGTTGATCACACTCGTAGAATCCTCAGTATTTTGGAAGCCCTTTTCTCGTTGAAGCCATCATCTGTTGGTACATCATGGAGTTGTAGTTCCAATGAGATAGTGGCTGCAGCTATGGTTGCTGCTCATGTTTCTGAGTTATTTGGACGATCCAAAGCCTGCATGAATGCTCTCTCTGTTCTGATGCGATGCAAGTGGGACACTGAGATTTCTGCAAGGGCATCTTCACTTTATCATCTTATTGACATACATGGAAAAATTGTTGCCTCCATAGTTGACAAGGCAGAACCCATTGAGGCACACTTGGTGCGTGCACCAGTACGGAAAGATGATCCAGTGCAGTTCAGTGGTAGAGGACAATCCAGTTCTGCAAGTAGTAGCATCTCTGAGTTAGAGGACCCTACATCATCAGAGTCTAAGAGTAGTTCTTCAGGAACATTCCTAACATGTCAAAAAGACATTAGATTAAATGATGTTATTGTAAACACGGCAGGGAAAAATATAGCAAGTCTGCCAGTGGATGCATCAGACTTGGCAAACTTTCTTACAATGGATCGAAATGGAGGACATAACCATGGCGCACAAACTCTGCTAAGATCTGTTTTTGCAGAGAAACAGGAATTATGTTTCTCTGTTGTTTCATTATTATGGCAAAAGTTAATTGCAGCACCAGAAACACAAATGACTGCAGAAAGTACATCCGCCCATCAAGGTTGGAGACAGGTATATTCTTTCCTAGTTAAGAAACCATGGTCGTCTGATATAATGAAGATTAAGATGGTAGGACTGGAAGACTTACACTGAAAGCGGAAAATATAGCAAAAATTTAGAAAATTCAGAACCACTGTACTTGTACTGCTTGTTCTAGTAGTTATTGTCTTGTGCTTTTTTGTCTTAATATGCTGCACTAATCTCTTCAGTCCTCCTATAGCACTGATCTTTCACTGCCTAATGCTCTGTATCTAAAAGGCTTCTATCCTATAATCAATATCACTTAGTTGTCTGAGTTTTCCAGTAACTTCTGTTTTAACTTTTCATGCTCCCATGATTTTTTTAAACCAATCCAATGCTTTGTGTCTTTAACTGCTTTATGCTTTGCATGTTTCACTGCTTAATAATGTAGAAACTTCAGCATTATGGTCCCCAGTCATTTGGGAAATCCATCAATAGTGCTAGTGTTGTCTTGTATTAAATTCTGAGAGTTTCATGATGTACACGAGCTATATCGTTGTGATGCTTTGCATGTGGAGCTCATCTGGTCTTAACATCTTGTCTCTAACTCAAGCAATACTCTCCCTTCTCACAATCCATCATATTCTAATAATAATAATAATAGGAATCCGGTTATTCATTAGCAATGAAGGTGCATGGGATTAGATGTCACTTTTCATCCACCACTTCATCTATTTTCTTCCCCTTTAAGTCATGTATATTGTGTGGATTTTTCATCTATTGTGGCAAACTGTTGGTTTATGCAGTATCATTTGTTCGAGGGATTTCTTAGGGCAATTCATATTATAGTTGTCCTATATTGTAGAATAATGTGCTTGCATCATGCCATGTAATTGTGTGTATTTGGATGTTTCTCCTTTGAAAAAAAAATAGCTGCTTGCAACCAATCCAACTAGAATTTGTCCAGTTAAAGTAGTATTACTATCTTCATTAGATTCATAGAGACGAAAAATAAAGAACAGTGTTCCAAATCCAAGTCAGTAAGAAGTTACCAAAATGAATTTCCATTTTCACATATAGTGCAGAATTAATGAACTAAATCTCTCTCTATCTGCTCACGAACTATTGTGTTTGCTTAGACCATTCATAAGAAGAGTCAGACTGACCATCTTTTCCATTATTATAGGTAGTAGATGCCCTTTGCAATGTTGTTTCAGCATCACCAACAAAAGCATCAACCGCTATTGTTCTCCAGGTCCAAGATTCGTTTAACTTCGTATTCTTAGCCAGTAGATTAGTTAGATTGTTTAGCCCTGTTGTCAGCCCCCATTTTACTTGTGTGTTCTTGACAGGCGGAAAAGGATTTGCAGCCCTGGATTGCAAGGGATGATGAACAAGGTCAGAGAATGTGGAGAATCAACCAGAGAATTGTAAAGTTGATTGTTGAACTTCTGAGAAATCATGATAGCCCAGAAGCACTAGTAATTATGACAAGGGCTCCAGATCTTCTTCTTCGGGCTACAGATGGAATGCTTGTTGATGGTGAAGCATGCACTTTGCCCCAGTTAGAGGTAACATCTGAACAAACCAATTTTTCAACAAAAAGATGAAAAACAAATTCTTTATACTAAACATGTTGTGGTACAACAATGGATGGTTGTGATTATGTGGTGTTCCAATTGTCAAGCCCTGACTTTCAGGTGTCAATTTTCTACTGATACATGATATTGTTCAGAAGAGACACCATCCGTAAAATTATGGATATATCGAGTCTCTCTTTAGTTTTTTGATTTTCCCATTAAAATCTTTTTTTGTTAAGTATACATTTGACTGATTTCTAATGCCTCAAGTACGTGTTTCTGTATGCCTGCATTCTTGAATTACATCATAGACATGGATTACGTCACTTTCTGACTGTCATGATTCTTATTTGTGCAAACACATCTATGCAAACACAAGCAGCTTTTGGAAGTAACAGCTAGAGCAGTTCAACTAGTTGAGGACTGGGGAGAATCAGGCTTGGCAGTCACAGATGGCCTCTCAAATCTGCTGAAGGTAATTATCTCACTCATTCCAATTAGCCTGCATTTGTAGGTTTGCGCTATTAAGCAATATGATTCACATTCGATGTATATGCAGTTTCGTCTGTCAGCCACAATCCGTTGCCTTTCTCATTCGAGTGCGCATGTGCGTGCTCTCAGCACATCAGTTCTTCGAGCTATAATGCATGGCAACCCAACCAAGTCCACTACCTTTATGCATGGGGATAGGCAGGGCCTCTATGATCCCTCTTACCGAAGCTTGAGCGCCGGCGTCATCAACTGGTATTCAGACATTGAGAAGTGCATAAAATGGGAAGCTCACAGCAGGCGTGCAACTGGGTTGACGCTTGCTTTCCTTGATGCTGCTGCCAAGGAATTAGGCTGCCCTCTTACCTGTTGAGATCTCTATGTGGATCTGTAGCACTCACTATCACAGTGGTGTGCTGCAGGTCTGAAAACAATAGATTGCTGAGGTATTTGGTAGCTGAGTTCGCATGCTACCATCATCTCTCATATTTGGATGATGAAACTTAACAAATTGTTAACCATCATTGGCTTTTTTTAACTTGTTGGTTTGGAGAATGTTGGTACGCACAAATGGTCATAGTTTTCTCATTTGTAGATGCTGAGCAACACGTTTTCATCATTGTAGTATGCATGAAAAGTTGCTGAACACTGAAGAATGAACCGGTTTTTATTTTATAATAGAACTGTACTTTTTAGTCATATTTGCATCAAAAAAAAAAAAAGGGACCAGGTGGACTGGTGGAGGTTAATGCTAGTCTACACCGGATGATCACAATTTGGTTTTGTAATTGATGGAGCACTAATTCTATTTGCACGACATTGAACACCTGGTTAAGGAAAAACTTAGATACCGCAAACTGTATCAGAAAATTGTTTCTGAGACAGTATTGCCAGATCGATCGGTTGACATTCCCCTAGGCGCTAATTCTTCTGGGCTGGATAACAAGGATTCCTCTCCTCGCAGCCTTCTATTCAAAGATTTTGCAACGTCCAATCCGCGTCTCAGCAACATTCTCAAAAAGCTCAGGATTTTGAATCCAACCATCTAGTTTAAATTGTATGGATGCCAAGCCCCTTCTTCCGTGTGGCATCCCCACAAGGGTAGAAACTGGCTGGAGTGGATTGGTGACATCAAGTATGCTGTTCTCAACATCCTGTCCTGCAAAGGCCATCGTTAGCTAAATGCTAACCTCATGCAAATATCCAAGTTTGGTTTAAAATAAGTTGGCTGGCAATATGGTTCAATTAAATAAGTAAAAAAAAATGAGCAAAATAGAAGCATGTATTAATATTGATTAATATAATCTTTTCATGTACTAAATCTTCTTGTCTTTCTTCTTCACTCTCTTGTAAAATGTGTTTATAATACTTATCTCAAGTTTCTCGACAAATTTAACCATTTTATCAATAATCTTACCCTAGGTCCATAAGTCATTTTAATAGTAAACTATATAAATTCATAAAATACTATCCTCCAATTCTGAATTGGTTCATTAAGAAATAGAACTGTGAATCCAAAACCTGGGGCAACAAACCCGCAACCAAGCAACTATGACTACATGCATACATTGCAAACCTTTTTTTTTTTTCTTAAGAAAAAAAGATGAAAATTATTGCAAACGTCAAGATTACAAGGCTCTAGCAGCCACGGCTTCTGTTTGCTTTCCTCTCTTCTTTCCCAGCTGTTAAACACGGGTTCACTACGCTTGGCCATCATCCACGTGGCCCCGCTGGAATATCCGGGTACCACGTGGTTACCGAGTTGCCTAGATGAAAGTGTTATTGTTCACTTGCAAAGTAATATATTATGCTTTTTCTTTTTGGATCAAAATATGACATTATTGATACTAAACAGGTTGGATAACAACGTGAATATGTGATCTCACATTAAACCAATTAAAAATTATCAAATTTCTTCCAACCTCATATTTCAGCAGTGAAGGTAAAACTTTTCATGCCATAGAATGATTTCTTTGGTTCATGGATTACCTCACATACGATATGTACAATTATTATCATCCTTTGTGTCCACCATGATATTATCCCACTTCATAGAAATTCTTGCTTTCTTTTTCATTTGCACAGATTGGTGCACTTGATTGATGCATCCTTATTTATAAAAGGATTGAGGCTGAAAAAACTAAAACCTTTTGTTGGGTAAAAAGTAGCACCCTTGCATTACAGCAAGCCTGTGCTCTAAAAATTCGGACCTTATATCTCCATTGTTTTCTTGTGAAGAAAATTATTGTCTATCAAGCATGCATCCAGGTCTCAAGAGACACTATCAGAGTGTGCTTTTCAAGCCACAGGCTTGCGTATATTGTTACTTAAAATTTTAAAATAGTTTAAATCATGTCCTTCTAAAAGACAGGCTGCATCGCCCCCGCCTGAAGAATCACCTTGCTTGTTGATATAGACGTCAAACCATCAGCTGGCGTCATCAAAGCGACTTGCACGTGTCAGGAAGCCTCAGGCAAGTGTAACCTTTTGACTCATCCACACAAAGCTCCTCTCTCTCATGATCACAAATAAATCCAGTCTTAGCCGTGGGCCACGCGGTCACATTTGTTGTCATTTTCAACAATTAATCAAGCTCTACAGCTGTTGGTATAAATTATAATAATTATTTCCATCAATTCGGTCCTGGAGAATGCATGGAAGGATCCAACTTACACGTGCCAATACTCTGAAACTTGTCCATCAAAAGGCCAACAATTAATATTTTTTATTAATTAAAAAATTAAAAATAAATTAATAATGCAGCAGACTGAATTACAGCATTTATTACTGATCATTTCGACGATTAAATTTAAAAATAAAATAAAAATTATCTGTTAATTTTATAATTTTTTTTACATCTTGATGTATTGGACTATTTTTATACTGCATTGATGTGAACGTTCGTTTGTAAAAAAAATAATTAAAAATAAGAAAACGAGTCATCTGTTAACCTCACATGGACGACGCCTAGCTCTAAGACTGCGTGGTAACTCCTTTCACCTAATCCTTTATCCAAAAAAAAAAAAAACTGCTTTCACCTAATTAATTAATTAATAGATCTAATGGGGTTTCCATGAAGAAGGTACATATGGAGACGTTGCACGTGCAATCACAAAGGTACGATGCCTGCCGAATTAAATACGTTACTGCATGTGGGCGTCGGTGGTTGCGTTTCAATTGACATTAAAAGCTTAAGAGACACTTAACCATGATGCAATCTAAAGTATTAATGACCATATCCGTCACGCTTCATATTTGGAATTAAGAACATGAGCCAAGCGAGACCTTACCATCCTTTCATATATATATATACAATGGCATATTATCTCTCAAGTAACCATGCAGCGGAACCCATTATTCCTTCTCCTTAGGGTCGTCCAGAGCTACGGTAAGGCCTTTTGGTCAATGTGGAGGGCATTTGAATCCTTGCCGACATCACTTTGTTGATGTCTTGCATGTTTATAATCACATAAAACATGACGCGGAATTCCTGGAGTCATAGCAACCTTTCATCCAGATGAAAGCTGTTGTGTCTCACTTCTCTTTTTCAGCTTAATAAAGGGCATGCATTCATGGATCAAACTATGCAAGCCACTTCTTTACACGCAAGCCTAAAGCTGGGAACCCGGTGCTTTGTCCCCTAAAATCAGAATGCCATCTCCCCCTTAAATTTGACCATCAGAAGGCAGAGCGGCACAAAGATCAAATTTACGTGAGGCCTGCGCACGAGCCGCTCATCGCATACCACCGACGCACCCGATTACGTGTAGAACAAGAAATTAAATGTAATATAATATTTGAGATTCATATTCCATGTAATTTTGGATTTATCAATTAAAAAATATTTCAATCTGCAATCAAAGGACAGGTCGCACATCGCCATAACAGCCATTAATATAACAAATCAAGAACTTGTACGATTATACCTATGATATATGATAGAAAAATGGAGGCCTCTGGAAATCACATTAATGGTCATTATTATTTTAAACCATGAAGTTTGCTGATTTATATATATAGAGGACTCCTAGTATACCATCCAGCTTGTAGTAGCTGACAAGATAAAGAAATCTGAGCCATGCAAACAGCTAGGTTGCCGTTTACATGTTAATGAAGACAAAAGTCTGGTCTAGGGCCTCCCTTACAATCGCTAAAATAAAATAAATAGAGAAACTGTATACGGCACCAACTTAGTAAGCGAAGCTACCATGCATTCTCAAATCAGTATAAAATATGGCAAGAAATTGAACATGGTACATGGAAAAGATTGGAGTAACAAAACAACAACCTGTGGCTGTTCTTCGATGTATAAATAAAACGGGAGTTGGTAGATGTTACAAGGGATGGCTTTATACTTCGTAGTCTCAAATTACTTGTGTGGGTAGAGGGAGCTGTTGGTCTAAGGCTGACTAAAGCCGACAGTCATCCAACTGATCAAGACCCTTCCAGGGTCAGCCAGGGGACAAAACCGAGCAATCAAGATGCCCATGTGTCTCCTCCGCTACCACCACTGAAAGCTATGGATGATGTATGCTTTCTAACAACATGGCCTTGTGGCTTGGTCCGCTCTCTGCATTTGGATTGCATACTGTATTAGCTCACAGTTACATCATGTTTGTATTGATTAGCTAACATACTACAAGAATTACGACTACTTGACGGTCATAGCTAGCTTGTCTAGATGGTCATTGCTGTTTCTTCCTCCAATTGTAACATCATCAAGCAAAAAGGTGCAAGCATGCATGTTCCAATTGACAGTGGGGCCATCAGTAGACTACAACGTGGTATAAGACATCCCTACTCTTAGATTAAATCTCCACAGAGCATTCTGGAACGTTGATTCGGGTATCATGGGGCAGCTATTCACGTGGTTCATTTCAGCAAGGAAGCATTAACATCATTCACCATGGTTTGGTGTTTTTTACCGAGAATTATGATCCAACACAATTTGAATGTTAAAGTATAGCTCGGATGACATCCAAAGGGTCGATATTGATTTCGAACCGTTAGGCATGGTCAAGCTGTGACTCCATGATTATCCTACGTGCTCTTGTAGAGGATTGTTTGCGGTTATAACAAAATATTAAAATAAAAAAATTTCAAAATTATTAATATTGTTACTATATCATGCATCATAAAAAAAAATATATATTTATTTGTGATCAAAATTTAATGAGAGAACATTAACATTCTTACAAAAAAAATTTATTTATGATGATAAAATTTAATCATCAAAATCTTAACACATTTTATGACTACCTTGAAATACCATCATAAATACTGACTTTTTATCCATAAGTATAATTCTTTCACCCAACCAGAACTTTATATATCTGCTTCCCTCCTGCTCTTTTCCCATGCCTTCTAGCCTATTCCGGGTATGCCCTCACCAAGTTTTGTACGCTAATCCACCATCCTTCACCACACTCGTGAAACAATGATTGTTCAATATTTCAATTATAGATCAATAGCATAGGAGACAAGAGTCTATTAGAATAAGAAACCCATTCCGGTGGAGAAGATTTGCATCATTATAGTGTCTTTTGATACAACATGAGAAAGCAAAAGCTAGAAGTGATAAATATTTAAATAAGAAGAAAGGGGTCGTGAGTCTATTTCCTATGGTCCCAAGAAGCATATTCATTGCTTAAATTTGCGATAATTACTTTAGTCACAACGCCTTATTGAGAGCCAACAATTGGGCTATACAAGATAGAATTGTTCCAGCTGCCTTCATGTCCTCTTTATCGCAGCTGACAAGATTGGATAAGACTACCAATAATCTTCTCAGGTTCTACCCACGTCCCCATGATGCCATTACTTTCGGACAAGAAATATCTATGAAATGATCTTATTGCGGCCAATCCCCTCGTCGCCTGGTCGTCGGGAATGAGCGCCTGCAAAAGAAGTCCGCATGAGGAAAGAGTCTTGTCCAAAGAATATATAAATCGGGACCCCCTTAGTTCTCTCTTCATGACTGAGATAGCCATATCCTCATTGAGGTCCCGAATCTTAAACGTGGTCGCGTTGAATCACGTCATGAAGTGTCGGAGCGTCTCGTTTTCTCCCTGCTTGAGAGAAAAAAGGCTGTTGGAGGTTCGTGGAGGCTTCCGGCTGGTGCTGAAATGGGCCACGAAAGTATGTTCAAGCTGTCCGAAGGAGTGGATGCTTCCTGAGCGGAGGCCGGAGTACCAGGCTCTGACAGCCTTGCGAAGTGTGGCGGGGAAGCCGATGCAGAGAAGGACGTCGGTCGCCCCTTGGATCGTCATGAGAGCCTTGTAGCTCTCCAAATGGTCAACTGGGTCAGTGGAGCCGTCGTAGGGCTCCATATGAGGCATCTTGAACCGATTAGGGATCGGCTCGTCGAGGATGAGTCGGAAGAGAGGTTGGGCGGTCTGGAATCGACGTCGTTCGAGGACTTCTATCTGTCCACCTGCAGCTGGGCAAGCCGACGGTCGATTTCTTCGAACCTGCGTTCGTAGTCGTCGGTCCGTCGGTGCTGAGAGACCCCGGGGGTGGAGTCTCCCGACGAATCTGAAAGGGAGGTGGACGGTGTCCGCGGCCGCTTCTCCTTCCTTGCTCGTTCCAGCTGGGAAGAAGACGGTCGTCGGGACCGGTGGGCATCATGCTGTGTCCGCCTTTCCCCCCCTCGGTGGGAGTGCCGTGACGGTTGCTCCTGGGGAGGGGATGGAGATCGGCGCAGGCGTCGGCGGCTGCTCCTGGAGGACATCGGGTGTGCCGCCGGTTGCTCCGCCGGCAAGTGTGGCAACCGGATTGGTTGTTGTTGAAGGCTCTTGACCGCGTCCGTCAGCACAGTCATCTGCCGCACGATCGCCGCGATCTGCGCCTCCGTGGTCACCACAGGATGCGAAGAGCTAGGTTCTGCCATGGAGGGTGGAGGAGAGGTCTCTTCCCGGCGAGAAGAGTGCCTCGCCGATCCGGTGGCTCTCGATCGCTGAGCCCTGGTTCTTGTCATTTCGAAAGGGTGTTTCGAGTTCTGTGGAGGTCGTGATTCCCCCTACCTGGCACGCCAAACCTATTGCGGCCAATCTCCTCGTCACCTGATCGCCGGGAACGAGCGCCTGCAAAAGAAGTCCGCACTGACCGGAGGTGACTCTGGCGGGGACCCTCCGAAGGTCAAGTCAGAGAGGAGACTAGACAACAGTAGAAAAGAATCAAGGAGCTCAGCGAGAGAGAGAGAGTAAGCCCAAGGGTTTCGAAGGAACCTCTTCCAGCACTGTTGCCTTCCCCGTTTTATAGTAGAGCGCGGCATGGCGCCGTCATTAATGGCGCAAACAACGGGAGAGTTGTCAAATTGCCGGAGGCTGTCAGAGTCGTTGTGGGGCTGTCAAATCGCCGTGGGGCTGTCAAATTACTAAGGTTAACCCATGTCTTAGGTGGGACAATGTCCCAGGGCGGCTGCGCCGCATGTCTTTGTCAGGGCGGCGGCCCTCAGCAGCCGTACGGTGTTCGGAGGGGCCGACCGACTGTACGTCGGCGTTTGGCTGTGAAATGTCGGGTGAAAACTCAGGGACCCTTCGACGATCAGTCGGACACGTTGCACGAGTCGGATATCGGGCTTCGCAATTCGGCCAGTCGGGAACGGAGAGGGTCTGTCCGACCGACATATTCGGTCAGAGGGTGTCGGCAGTCGTCAATCGGTGCGGTCGGTAGAGTCGGATGTCGGTCAAGCGGATCCGATGGTGAGTCGGTGTGAGAGGGATCGATCGGTATATCCCAATAGATCTCTTTGAGGGAAATGATACCACAGTGTCAATTATTGTACAACAATTCCCAGAACGCACCTTAATTGGACCCACCTTTCCTTCCAATACTCACAATTGAATCATTTTAGTCCAACAGGGTACAAGGATTATGCGTTCTGGAATGAAGTCACCCTTCATTGGTGGGGTTCGGCCACTAGTCGAAAAGAATGATTACCTAAGCAACTCCAGTCAAAAGTCGGGTACGTGCACAAATTTTCCCAATCCATCAGTTAAATTTGCAAATGTTTTAGACTACTATCTTAAACACATGCTTGGGATAACTATTCTTAACATGCATGGGCTGCAGCAACATGCGACAGCAGGAACTGAAAACCTGGAAAAATAAACAAGAGAGTGGAGGGGAATCTTTAACTGCTGAGGAACGATGAGCAAGTTGTACCAGTAAAATAAAAAGGAAGAAAGACAAGCGATCAATTGGTTATCCTTTGCATTAACATAATAAAGAATTGGATGAGCAATAAACAGGAGTAGATAAGCTGTCTTGAAGCTCGCTACTTTGAACCGGAAGCATGTGAAGAAGTAAACTTGCTGAAAAATTTGAAGTGTCTTGGAAGAAAAAAACACGGAAGTCATTCTCAAGAGATTTCGACGTGGATTTAAGCATGCAAGTTAGAAAAGTTTGACAGGCAGAAAACTAGATATCCGGACGTGTCCAAGGGACATGTAAGCATAAAAATAGATATGTTGAGGGGTCATTTGAATGTCCAACCAATCTTATAAGAATCCTACTCAAATTAGAATGCTAATGAATTGATCCATCATGCTCACCCTTTGTGTCTAATACAAACAGCAAACTAATGAGGAGAGCAATTCAAGAGCAAGAAACTCGAAGAATAATACAGCCTACTGCATGTAAGAGAATGCAATTGGTAGTCTTCAAGCGTTCAGAGATTGAAAAGTTAAAGAGGGTATCCAAGATGAAGCAGCCGACAGAGAACAATTCACTAAATTGAACCAAAATAAATAGAAATGAACAAAAACCACATATCTGTACAGCACAAAACAAATCTTGAACAATGCATATAACATATAAAGCGATCCTGGATATTTATATATGATACATTAACTGGTGGAGCTACATGAAAAAATTGTCATACCATTGACATGGTAAGTGGTGAAAGAGATAACAGGGAGTTTCTTAAATGAATGTCCATCACCTTCCTCTCTGAAGACTTCTGGAATTTCTAATCTGCTCCCATCCTTCAATCTTTCTCCTCTTTGCCTTCCTTCATGCTAATATCGGCCATCTGGTAACTTCCGTGCACCGATGCAACAGCAGCTGAGGCAGTGGAGTCTGCGGCCTGTATCTCCTTGAACATTGCCATCACATTTAGCATCGTGGGACGTTTCATTGGCCTGTCGTCCAGGCAAGCATAAGCAATTTTTAGATGCTCCAGCAGCTCCAGCTCCAGTGTGGGATCTTCCTTTAGAAGCTCGGGATCGAATACATCACTGATCCTAAGCTTTGGGTGCTGCTTGACCCATCCGACTAAGTTACTGTCCCCGAAGTCCATCGAGTCCGTGGGCTGCTTGCCAGTTAGGAGCTCGAGCAGGACCACGCCATAGCTGTACACATCCCCTTTGGTGGTACAGCGGAAGCTCTGGTAATACTCCGGTGGAACATAGCCAGGCGTTCCGGCTAGTGTGGAAACACTTAAATGTGTGTCCATTGCGCTCATCAGCCTTGCCATTCCGAAATCCGACACCCTGGCTTCCAAGTTCTCATCGAGAAGGACATTGCTCGATTTCATATCTCTGTGAATTATGTGGGGAACGCAGCTGTGGTGGAGGAATGCTAAGCCTCTGGCTGCTCCGATGGCGATCTTCCTCCTGGCTGCCCAGTTGAGCTTGATCCCATCCTTCTTCCGGTCATGCAGCACATCCTCTAGGCTGCCATGCTTCATGTATTCATAGACTAGAAGGCGTTCTTCTTTGACCTTGCAGTAGCCCAACAAGGGAACGAGGTTCCGGTGCTTGACCTTACCGATTGTTTCCATCTCGGCAATGAATTCCCTCTCACCTTGCCCGCTAATGTGAATCAATTTCTTTATGGCTACCACGCTGCCGTCTTTGAGCTGGGCTTTGTAAACATCACCAAATCCGCCGGAACCAATTAATCTGTCATTGTGGAAGCCATTGGTGGCTTCGAGGAGATCAGCCAAAGTGAGGTTCTTAAGGGGCTTCTCGAATGTGGCAAGGCTGATGCTTAAGGCTTCCTTTGTCCCTGTGAACTTCCAGCTGGAATTCCAGGTGCCCGATAGAGACAAGCTATCGATGTGTAGATCTCGGGTACGGCCGCTATTATTCTTGTTCCACCTCTGCCTCTTCCTGCTCTCAACTGCGATTATGATGACGCCAAAGATGCAGAAGAGGGAAAAGAGCAATGCCATCACCACACTCCCTGCAACAGAGGCTTGCCGTCGGTGGGACTCTGAATGCTGGCTGCTTGAGTTCGATGTAAGATTCTTGTCACAAGATGGGAGAGGATAACCACAAAGGCCTGAGTTGTTCTCATATCGGTATTGGGGAAATGTCGCCAACTGACCCCCTTGAGGGACGGTCCCATTGAGCTTATTGTTGGAGAGATCAATCTCTGAAAGCATCGAGAGGCCAGAGAAGCTACCTGGAATTGGACCTTCAAGAGCATTGTGGGAGAGATCGAGGACCCCAACGGACCGCAAGCTCCCCAAGTCCGGCGGGATGAGACCAGAGAGCATGTTGTGGCCTAGATTCAAGATCATGAGGTAGTACATGCTCCCGAGTTCCTTTGGAATCTGGCCCTCCAGCTCATTGTAGGAGAGATCGAGAAAGATCATGGAGCCGTTGTTGTTGAAGGTGTACTGGGTCCTCCCCATGTAGACCCTGGTGAAGTTGCAGGACCGCCAGCTAGGCAGCCGGCCGAGCTGTTCTGGCCGGACGCCGGCGAACTCGAGCAGGTTCCCAGCCCCTCGGCACTCCTTGCTCCCGTCATTCCGCAGATACACGTACCTCTTCCCGGTGACCAGACCGGCGGCTACCTTGCCGGATTGCTTGGCGAGGCTTCCCGGAATTGCCCCGTTCAATCTATTGCTGTTAAGATCGAGCCATATCAGGCTCTTGCAGTCCCCGAGCTCCGGCGGGATGGCGCCGGAGAACGAGTTTTTGCTGAGCTTAAGGATGGCAAGTTTGTTCAGCCGGCCGATCCAGGAGGGGATCTCGCCACTAAGGTGGTTGCTCGAGAGGGAGATCCAGTTCAAACTGGAGCAGTTTCCGAGGCCATCGGGGATCGGACCGGTGAGCTCATTGTTGTCGAGAATGAGATTCTCCAGGGTCTGGATATAGCTTAGCTCACCCGGAATCTCGCCTTGGAGCAAGTTTTGCCACATGATCAGATCACGGAGCTTGGAGAGCGACCCGAGGGAGGACGGAATGGTTCCGGTGAGGTAATTGAAGCTGAGATCTAGGGACACGAGCATCGAACAGTTGCCGAGGCTTGCTGGAATGGAGCCTGTGAAGGCATTGTTCTGTAAATAGAGCTCCTTTAAGCTGGGGCCACCGGTTTGGCAGAGGCCGGAGGGAATCGGCCCTGATAGGCCGTTCGAGCTGAGATCGAGTAGCTCTAACTTTACAAGATTTGAGACTGAATCAGAAAGACTTCCGGTAAGGTTGTTGAAGGCAAGCTCCACTCTCCTAAGATTGGGCATGGAGGTGAGTGCTTCTACGGAGAACTCTCCAGAGAAGTTGTTGCCCGAGAGGCTGATGGACTCTAAAGAGGAACAAGAAGAGAGATCGCCGGGGAAAGAACCGGAAAAGTGGTTGGAGGACAGATTCAAGAAGACTAGATTCCGGCATTGGCTAAAGATTCCGGCGCCGATCTCGCCAGAGAGATGGTTGGACGAGAGGTCGAGGTGGTAAAGGGCGGAGCAGTTGGGGATGGCCGGAATCATGCCGGAGAGCTGGTTTCCAGCCAGATCCAAGAGCTTGATGTCGGAGCCGGAAAGGAGCCACCGAAGGTCGGTCTCGGCGGAGATCTTGTTGAAGGAGAGGTCGAGAGTCTGGAGGAGGAATACGCCGCCGGAGGGGGCATTCCCGGCGGTGGAGGTCCCAACAGCGTTGCTGGAGAGATTTAAGGATCTCAAACGCGCGCACGAGGTGACAAGAACCGAGACGTCGGCGACGGACCCGACCAGGCGGTTTCCGGCGAGGTCGAGCCCGGTAAGGCGGCCGCCGCAGCGGAAACCGGCGGCGGAGCCGATGGTTCCGGTGAGGTTGACGAAGGCAAGGGAGAGGGATTCGAGGTATCCCATGGCGAAGAGGGTGGAGGCGACGGAGCGGAGGTCGGTGCTGAGGGGGAGGCGGTCGAGGGCGACAGCGACGACGCGGGAGCCCTTGCAGTAGACGCCAGCGAAGAAGCAAGGGTTCCCGCCGGGTCTCCAGCTCGGGAGGATCTTGGGGTCGGGGAGCGAGCCCTTGAAGGAGATGAGAAGCTCCAAATCCTCCGAAGGAGACGCAGCTCCTGGGCGAAATAGAACGGAAAGGACAAGGAAGGAAAGCAGGAGGGAATCCATGTAGAGACGGAAGCTTTCTTCTTATAGTAGTGAAGTTTCCGGTTTCTAGAGTCTGGGTTCTGCCATTAATGGTGGAATGGAGGTCCAGCGTGATAGGGAGGGAGAGTCCAAGACAAAGGCTGGAAGGGCGGATGAGGAAGAGGGTTTTATCGGGCGTCCTTCAGATCCGATCCCGCGCGTGGAGCAACTGCCGTCTTCTACCGGATATTATAAAACCCCTCGGCTTAACATTAAATAACGGAACCGCCATAGCTTAAGCGAGGGAGAGTGTCTTGCTGAGTCAGTGGTGCCACTGTAAATTATTTACAAGCGACGGGTATTTGTCGGAGAGTTTAACGTAACCCGCTAAGATGACGTAGTGCTCCACAGAAACGTCCAGGAGATAGGATTTTGTTCGATCTCAGCCGTTAAATTTTAAATTAACGATCAGAAGTGCGCACTGCGGAAAGTCAGAGTGCTCATCATGGGCTGGCTGAAATTAACGGACGGTTGAGAAGGCCGTGTAAAGGTTGGGGCATAACATGGCACGTACTCGTACGGCTAAATTTTTTAATAAAAAATAAAAAAGGGTGACGTGGTTGAATATCCAACGCAGCACTAGGCGCCGTACGTCCATTATCCAATCATGAAACGTCAATCCCTCTCAATGAGTATCTTTTAATGTGCTGTTCACGTGCTGGCATGACAACGCTAGATTGGCGTTCCATGTCAGCAAATAATAAGCTAGAAAAGAGGGACACTGAAAGAATCAAAGCGCGATGCGATTTTACCATTAATAGTACCTATTCTTTCTAGAGAAATAAACAAACACCTCAGCCCTGTTAGTCTGGGACACCAACAACACAGTTTTACCAACCGCAAAAAGCAAAGAAATGTAGACAAATTTTCGACTACAAATCATCAATTTTATTTTCCACATCAGAACAACCACCAATACAGATACTATGATAAAAGCACGATTACAATCTGCTACATGGTGATCGACCATAAGGCCTTTACTTCGGCTAGTCATAGCTCTTAGCTCATAACTTAGCGTTCGTTTTCGTTTCTTCTTCCTTTGTCCTTCTCGCTGTTGCTCTTCAACCCAATTCTTTCATGGCAGCATTGGTGATTTTTGTTGCAGCTCGGTGTTTGTGCCCGCAAATGCTGCATTTCCTCGCCCTCGGTGCTTCCTCTCAAATTAACCATGCATCGGTGTCTATCCAAATTAAACAAAACAGAGGGTTATTAAACAGTTCACCCAGAATGTAACAATTCGCTTTGTTTGGAGAACTCTAATTAAATCACGCGAATCATATGACTGCAATATAAGACGAGCGGAAAGCTATAAAGCAAGAAACTGATTGCTGGTAAAGGCATAACATGAGACAACGAATTCCGGTGAAACTTTAATACTGCGGCATGAACTGAGGAGAGAGACGTACTATGGTACTTGCTGATGATGGATAGCCAGATAAGGGATAAGGGTCTTTGGGAAACAGGGCAGCAGAGCGCACATTAAGCAATCGGGAGAGAAAGACCCCAAAGTCTGGGTGAAAGAGAGGAGAACCGAAGCGCCTCGTTGTTTTTGGATTGCTCCGTTTTGGGGGGACAGAGTAATAAAAAACAACAGCACTAGGGAAAGGTACGAGATTCCCAAGGACCGTGAGCCATGGGGAAAGAGATGAGAAAGCGCTGGATCCCCCCGTTTTGGTGAGCGAGAGAGCAGAGACATCCACAGGCATGGAGAGAGAGAGAGAGATAAGAAACCTAGGCACCATGAGCCATGGAGAAAGAGGAGAAACCCAGCGCCCAGCTTGCGGGAAATAATTTGCGAGGAATTTGTGCGTGCGCACGTGAGGCATTTTCCCTTTTAAACACTTGCATTTTAGTTTATTTCGTCCTCGCGAAATGAACCATCATATACAAACTAGAAACTGTTATTTCCAGGCACTCATATAAGAGAGACTGTTGCGAGGGCAGCGACCTGAAGGGTTTACAAAGGTAACCAGGCGATCTTGTTTGTTCCTTGGCCGAAGAATATTATGAGCGGGGGCCAATATTGCAAAGCCTAGGGAGGCTGCATCTCAGACCTAGAAAGAAACGTCCGTTTACTGCCTCTGTCATTGCATGAAGCTCATGCTCCCAACTCACCTATCATGACATTTTGGTACAATCTTCACGATTTGTAAAGAGCGTACAGCGCGAACACTGCCCATTATTCTATGTCCATAAATGCTTCACGCCATAAAAAAATATATATATATTTTATTTATTTAATAGAAATAAAATAATTAAAATAATATATTTTTAAATTTATTTATCAAATTATTATAAAATATAAAAATATCATTTGGAACGACGTTTTCTTGACTAAAAATTATCATTTCAAACGATGCTTTTTGTCTGATTAGCCCATCTCTCCCAAATACATGACGGGATGATGTGGCCTATGAAAACGTCATTTAGAATGGCATCTTTAGAAGTGCTATTCCGAATGACGAATAGTGCTTCTAAGATGGGCTCCTATAAAATCCTGATGACTTCTTCTTTCCACTCGATGCACTCCCCACCGGCTTCTGATCCAACGTCCACCCTGCCACCTCCCTCCCTCCGGGCCGACACCCACTCCCCCCCTCCCACGACCTTTCTCCTTCCCATCCGACGCCCATCCCCCCCAAGCTTCGTCATTCTCCATCCCAACCGATGCTCACCCCCCACTCCTCCTCCCCCATTCGATTCCCGCCCACCCCCTCAAAACTTCTTCCTTCCACCTTCCTCCCCACTGCCCCCCTCTTCCCCTCCGACGCCCTCCCCCCCGGCCCTCTTTCCATCCGACGCCCTCCCCCCCTCCTGAGGTCCTTTTCCATTTTCAGACAACCGACACAGCTGTCTAACACCATAGCAACGTGCCTCGCAATGGTAATCCTACAACTACTAATTTATCTATAAATGTAGCATTGCATTGTGTGTACGCCATTAATAATACTAAATATTCTGATTTTATATTGAAATAAATTTTTTTAAGAAAATGGCTAGTGCTCGGGTTCGTTTACTATTGTATTATGATGGCATAATAAAATATGGTGAAGATGGCGTGTAGTACCGTCAACCTGTAAGCTGGATAGTTAGATTGTCTTCATCATTATCACGTCAAGAATTATTGGACCATTTATACAGTGATATTTCTATAGACAGAAAAAAAAATAAAATCAAATTGAGATAGAGATCTTTTAATATGGCGGGACAGTTAATGCAGAACAAGTATATCTTAGTTTCAATTGATGATGATGAAGATATCCAAAAAATGTTGACATTTTCTTTGAAATATCTAAAATACTGATATATTGAATTATATATTGAAAAAAAAGATGTACCTACTAATGAAAATACTACTCAAATGATGGTGCTAACGTTTGGATACTTTAGTGGACTTTTAATCCAAGAAGGCAATACTCCTGGACTTTTCTCGTCTTTCTCAAGTCCTATAGTGCGAACCATTAGTGTTGAGACTATATTTACAGAACAATATTCTAATGCTGTTGGCCCTAGTTGTCCAATTATTCAAAGTTCTATGGTGACTTCTTCTATGGTGAAAGTAAGTGCAAGATACAACACTCAAATAGGAAAAGATGATTGAGTCAGCACTGGAATACATTTTGATAGTCGAGATTTTGAGTCAAATGAGAATGAGACTGAAGAAGAATGGTTTGATGAGGATAATAATAATGATGAAGATGAAGATGATCAGTCCATACGAAAATCTGAACCTTGTTTGTATGAACCTCCATAATTTTTTAGCAACTTAAATTTAGTTGATGGTGATGCTGTTAGTGCTGGTCGAAGATTAAACTCTGATTATCATTTTTGAAACTCCTCGATGACTGAATTTTCTATAGATCTGATGTTTGAGAGTAAAGATGAGCTAAAAAGAGCTGTTGATCTTTATCACATTCGGAAGCATCGAATATACAATATAGTTCAATCACATTCAAAGTTATGGTCCATACGATGTGCATTATCAGATAAGGAACAAGGATGTAAATGGAGGGTTTGTACTGTATTGTAGAAAAAGCATGGATATTTTCATATCATAAGATATGAGGATTCTCATACTTGTTTGTTTAAGGGATTGAATCGAGATCACAAACATATCAATAGAAGGATGATTGGCATACTAGTCCAATATATTGTTGAGAAAGATCCAGGTATTAATGTTGAAGCTATTATTATAGCCGTTAATGAGCAATTTCAATACACAGTATCATATAAGAAAATATGATGTGAAAAACAAAAGGTATTAGTTGATATTTATGGAGAATAGGAGCTGTTTTATGCAAAATTACCCTATTATATAGCTACACTCCAAAATGCAAACCCCGACACTGTTGTTTCATGGGATTTCTTAAAAACTAAAAATTTCGATGGATGAATTTTAAATTATATTTTCTGGACTTTCCAACCATCCATTCAGGATTTTAAGCACTGTCGTTTTGTGATTAGCATTGATAGCACATACTTGTATGGGAAGTTTAAAGATAATATACTAATTGCAATAGAAAATGATGCAGAGAATGACATTTTTTCTTAGCAATGCATTTATAGATGAGGAGATGAATGCCAGTTGAAGTTGATTTCTTTTAAGGCTCAGAACACATGTCACATAAAATAGAAATGGAATATATCTAATTTCTGACAGATATCCAAGTATATTAAATATCATTGTAGATGAGTCTATTAGATGGAGTCCGTGCCACTTGCCTATCATCGATATTGCATAAGACATGTTTAATTTCTACAGTAATTTTAATACTCACTTTAAAAAATATACAACTCAAAAGAGCAGTATGGCAAGCAGAGAGTACTCATCAAGTTTGCAAGCTCAAATTTATTATTGATAGGATTAGGACAGTGAATGTAGAGACTTGGAGTTGGCTGTTTGAGTTAAAAAAAAAGAAGTAGATATTGGCATATGATACCGGCATACATTATGGTGTTTTAACTACAAACTTGTTGGAGATTTTTAATAGTATCTTATAAGGAACTAGAAATGTGCCAATTACAGCTTATATTCAAATAATATTTTATTATCTTGTAAAATACTTTAATACGAGACGTGTCCAAGTCTTAAGATATGTGCGAGAGAACCAAAATAATTTTTTTACTCATGTTGCAATTAAGATTGCTGAAGATCAAGTTAAAGCTAACCAGCACAGAGTAATAGTATTCAACCTCCAAAGAGGTATATATGAAGTACTTACGAGAAGAGTAAGTATAAGATTAAGAGGTAGAGGTAACTCCCATGCTGTGACTTTAAGTGAAAGAAAATATTATTGTGAAAAGTAAAATATCTATAGATATCCTTGTTCATATGTTTTAGCTGTGTGCCAAAAAATTACTGTGCATTTTTGTGGATTCGTGGATGATGCATACATAGTTGTGGCATACATGAATGCTTGGAGTGGCGAGTTTTATCCATTAGCACATAAAAATTATTGGGGGTGCACACATATGTTCACATGTATTCTAGATCATCATCGTTTGAGATCTAAGTAGAAAGACAGATCAAAGTCAATAAGGCTTCAAAATGAGATAGATAATAGGCAAATAAGAAGCAAAAATCATTGTAGTATTTGTGAGAAATAAGATCATAATCATCGTCACTGTCTTAGATTACTTCAACATACATTAACCTCAAGCAGTGGAAGAAATTAAAGGCAGCATAGTGTATTACTCTATATATTTTCAGAGTTGTGTATCGTTCTATGTATTTCTGAGAGTTGAACTGTTATGTAGTTTATGTCCAGAGTTATGTATTATTCTATATATTTTCAATGTTGAACTGTTGTGTAGTATATGTCCAGAGATGAATACTTATTCTATATATGTCCAGAGTTGTGTATTGTTCTATATATTTCGTACTATTGATTATGGAGCTGATGTTTTTCTTTTGCCTTGTTGTTTGAGAATTTCCTAACATCTTTGTATGCCATATTCTTTTGAATGTATTTTGCAGGTTGTTTTAGCCATCATATCTCATTGCATTTTGCATCCAGGGCCCCGGGATCCCAACATTCTGACTTTACAGGCATTGCATAGATCAAAGCACATGTAAGAGGGGGAGGTGATTAACTTTCTATTAAAGCAATTTTGATTAATTTGATATTAATGATATTATATTTTTTTCATATTATTTTTGTTTGGTGTTGTTTCAGAAGATGCAGCAGATCAAATGTCAACGGTCAGATCAATCTTTTTCATGCACCCCATCTTTTTCGAATAGAGTCTTATAGCTTTTGCAGCAGTTGGATTTTTATGGCGTCTATCATATTGGATGGATACAAATGGATGTAGGTTTGATTACTGCATTGATTGAGAGGTGGCATGTAGAGACTCATACATTTCATTTACCTTTTGGAGAGACTACCATCACATTATAGGATATCAGCATTCTGACTAATTTACGCATCGATGGTTTGCCAATTTCTGATCATGATCCTACATTTACGATATCGCAGTGGCAGTCACTTTGCAAGTGCTTATTAGGGGTTGCACCTCGGACTGAAGCTTTTGAGGGGAGCAGACTTAGGCTCAGATGGCTGTCGAATTATTATGCGGACTTTCAATTATCGGATGATGCTCTCGATGAGATGGTTCAACAGTACACTTGGAGCCAGATTTGGTGTATGCTTGGAGGATCCCTTTTACCTGATACATCATCGGCTCTAGTGAAGCTGATGTATTTACCTCTGTTAGAGGATCTTCATCAATTGGCCTGCATGAGTTAGGGGAGTGCGGTCCTAGCATTTTTGTATCGGACGTTGTGTAGAGCCACCAGGCCTACACAATCAGACATCAGTTCTTACTTACTTTTATTATAGGTATATATTTTCTTCAAGTTTATATATATTTATTTATATAATTTAGTTTCATGATTTATCTATGGATACTTTCAGATATGGGCATGGGAGAGGTTTGCTATTTTCCATCCAGAGAGATGGCAGTTTTTAGAGATGAGACCATCAGAGATGGATAATGATATGCCATGCATCTTAGATGCACCGTGGGGATTTAGATAAAAGAAGTTCATATTATAAGCATTATATTTTTATTTTTACAATTGGTTACAGTCAAATTATAATAACAACATCTCCAAGTGGAATGTTCTATTTCGTGTGAAGGAAGTGTCTGTTTATGTCGTACATGCTTATAAAGATCAGTTAGACTGCTTAGATGATACTGAAAGATGAGTAACTTATTTTATATTTATGATTATAATTTTAAAATTTTTTTAAGTAATATTCAATTTATAATTATTAATGAAGATATATTTATTTTTTTATCAGTTCGTCTGGGAGCCTTACACACCGAATGTTATGGCGTGTTTGCCACATATGTACACTGATGAGTAGGATATTTGGATGGCACGAGTGCCTCTTTTTTGCTTTAATGTCGTAAAGTGGCATTTTTTAGACCGTATACTCAGCCAATTTGGCCTACGTCAGTTGATACCATAAATGTGCAACACAGGACTTGCTCTTCATGATATAAACCGATGAGGCAGGTCCAACACTGTTTGGGATACTATACATGCTACATATATCGATAGATGGCACGATCGTGAATATTTTATTGTTTCTAGTGAGCTAATTCTTGAGGGTATTCCATATGATCGAGAGTACATAGAGTGGTATCAACATATTACTCGTTTAGTGGTGGAAAAGTCAAATTATTTAATGTTCGAATATTAGGGACAGGAAAAGATGATACAGATAGTGGTAAGTCCATCTCTAATATTTTATGTAGTTTTGTTATATCTTTATTTTATATTCTATAATATATTGCTAATTTTATTTTTATTATGTAGACGAAATATTTTTCGGATCTTATATTGGATACTTATCGTGCTTTGTTTACGACTGATGAAGATGAGTGGATCTAAATACTGCAGGAGATGGAGAAAGCATGTTTAAAGATGTTGATAGCAATTGGCTATGAGCATATTACCATGCCTTGGCATGGATCTTCCGATGCGCCAGATATAAGACATGCACCGTCATCATATATTTCAGATATGCCATCACTATATATTTCGCAGATGTCATCGCTGTATGCTCCACATATGCCACACCTTATGATCCACAGATGTCAGGATCTTCATCTTCCAATGTGCCCCAGATGGCAGCATCGGATCTCAGTTCGCATCATGAGTCTTCATCTTAGTGGTCTGAGCAATTGGAGACTATTCCAGAGAAGAGGTTGAGGGGGTCACTTAACTCGCAAATGCTCCGACAGCACATGTTATTTCTCATATGCATTACCATAAGATGTCCATTGATATAGGAAAGGGGTCATTACAGGTGATACAAGAGTAGGAGCGACTACTGAGGACCTTTCTGAGAAGGTCTAAGCGACCACGGGCACCACGACGCCCTTGTGATACTTAAAATCTTTTAGACTTGTAGTAATATGGGATCTATTTTTATAGACTTGATATTTTTATTTTATATATATTATTAATTATTATTTTTATTGAAGATTAGTTTAGATATTTTACTTATTAATTTCAAATATTATGATGCTATGTAATTTTTGGATATGGATATAGGTCTTTAGGTATCTCGGAAGGTAGGGGAAGAAAATACCACACTAAAAGGATCATATAAATCAAAATATAAATACTAATAATATGTCAAGTAATTTAATTACATTCCTTAAAATAATATGTATAGGAGAAACATATATATTACATTAAGATGTCAGTTGAGGAAACATACTCCCACAAAACAAATATCTATCAAATTTTTATGATTATTTTATCTTATATTCACCAAGCATCTCCAAATATCTCTGAAACTTGTCATATTTTCTCTATCTCTCATCATCCTGTCCTTAAAAAAAAAAAATTCAGATCATTTGGAGAAAATTCTAAATTTTTTTGAAGTCAAAATTTGACTTAACTGGACAAAAAAAGACAAAATTTTGGATCATTTGAAGAAAATTTTAAATTTTTTTGAAGTCAAAATTTAACTTAAATCGGACAAAAAAAAGACATGACGCGTTGGGTATAGACCAGCACACACCTAAAAACACCATTTAAAATGGCATTTTCAAATATTTTTTTTTAACGTTCGTTTTTTAAATTCTACAAAGACTATGGAGGGATGGCTGACCGGACAAAAGTATTATTTGAAATGATATTTTCTCAGAAAAAGATGTTTTCTCAAAAAATAATATTTTCTCTTTGAAAAAATATCGTTTCAAATGATATTTTTAATTTTTATATTAATTTAATAAATAAATTTGAATCTGTACTATTTCAATAAAAAATATTTATATTTATATTATTTGGATAAAGTACCCATTAAGAAAGATATTCGAAGCTCAAATTGGAAAGATAAAGAAGAGAGACAATGCCACCAGATCAACAAAACTTCATCCCACCTGCAGAAGGAACGTCTATGTTGGCCACCTGAAAAAGAAAACGTTTTTGACTTTGGATTCCAATCCCTGCACTCCATCCAGTTATGGACAAAATAAGATGGCGTCTCTTTGTGCGTTAATTTGAACAGCACTTGCATCTGCATCTGAAGAAAAGGTGGCTAATAACTGGGAGGCTGGGAACTACGGTTTTAAAAGCATAATAGAGAGACCACTTGATTAGTAGTACACTTTGCGGGTAGTATAAGGCATCCCACATTCTTACAGATGAAGTATAAAAGAAAGGCAGGTTTCTGAAAATGTTTTAGACTAAGCAAATACCAAGAGAGAAAATAAAAACAGGAAAGCTAACAACAGGACGCAACTGAAATGGCCAGCGTCCACAGCAGGAAAAATCAAACCAGAGATGCAAATCAACTGTTTAAACATCTCCTGTTGAATAAGATGCAGACAGATTCTTCATTGCAGCAAGCTGTCAAGGCTGAACCGATTGAGCAATCCACCAAAGACGAAGCCTCCTGTTTCAAGCACGCATCCATGTACATAAAATGCTGCTTCAACCAAGCCGTATTTGCTAGACATCCACTTGATTGATTCACAGGATCATCACACAAAGACCAAATATATATACTACCTACCAAGTCCGCCAAATCATATGATCCACAAGCTCGAAAAAAAAAGCAAACAGCTTTTAAAAAAAAAAAAAACACAAACAGGGCCATTTTTTACATAAAATTAGGCCGACAGCGGGAAGCCCAAAATAAGCTTAAAATTAACAGATGGCATTGACTCTCAGGGTGTATGAAGCTTCATGAGAAACGTACTTTCGATGCCTCCACAAAAACACCTGCATGCAGACCTCACAATTGTAGCACCTTCTTGATTCACCAAGTTTTTTGAGGCAGGAGTTGCAGCAAAGTAACTGCAGGTAGGGTTACTGGGGCTAATAACAAAGAAATAATGCAACTTTTCTGAAAAGCATCAATAGGACTCATGAGGTGGACTGTCTGAATGCATGTCCATAGATGAGTCATTGAAATTGAGGGAGTTGGAGTCACGGCTTTGATTGGGAAAGACAACTTCGTGGTTCCGAGTTCCACTTCCATTAAGCACGGCACCACTTGGATAATATCCTCCATCATAAGGCTGAAGGCTAGAACAAACAGGGCTGGAGAGAGCATTTGAGAAAATCGAGTTCTTCATTTGATCAGAGTGCCCAGTCCGTGGGGCAATTACAACTGTTGCTGGTCCAGACACACCAGAAGAGGCCTGGATGTTTGGGTTTGTAAAGTGCATTGTGGTTTGAGGATGGCAAGGAAATTGCAATCTTGGAGACATTGACGCGTCCTCTCCTCCATAATCAATCTCGTTCTGCAAGACCACAAGAAGTTATTTAACAGGTCTTATATGATGTGCATAACAGAAAATATGAAGTTAACGCCATAATTTTAATATGTCCTATTTAGGAATATTCAAAACAACCTGTTGTTATCAGAAACGTCCAAGCAACCAAGGAACATCACTTGGGTCGGGGAAAAACCCCCCAAACAATATGAGCACAAATTCAAAATGTAATTGAACCATCTCACTGTACTAGTTCACCAGCTAGTGTTCTAGTAATATACCAAAAAAACAAACTACAAAATACAATGATAGAATAGCACGATGATATAACAAGCCAACGAGGAAAGAGGTCACATTTACCACCAAATATTCATCTGTCACTGTCAATAAGAAACAAGAACCTGCCTTAAAAATGTATTTGCTTCATCATAACATATAACGGATACCATAATACAATATTGTAACTAGAATTCTGAATCGATTGCCAATGCAAAAACATCAAGAAAGTAAGAAGAGGAGACAATGAAAAAAATGGAATATAAATCAGGTAAAATATTTCTTAAAATCAAAAAGTCAAAAAAGAAAGCTCATCAAAATTCAGAATGATCCAGATTACCTTATCATATATTTATGATATATTACGAATTATTTTCCAGAATTTTGAAAGGTTTTTACAGTAAAAAATAAGAAAAAAAAAGATAATTTTCGGATGATGGGAAGAATTAAGTCACCAAGTAAACAAATATTTTGGCTGAAATAGTTGTTAGCACCACTACAAACATTTGAAACAGCTTGTCCAAACAAAATGACCGTTAGAAGATAAACTGGTTTTTTCATCACTATACAAGGCTTACAATATCTATCATACCGCATCTTCCTAAGCTCTCGATAGTATCTATTTGTGTTTTCACTTGGTGCAACACATAAAACAGGACAATGCATGTCCACTTCTAAAGCCCAGGTTGACTGAAGGAACATAATGGATCCATGGAGCCCTTAAAACATTAAAACTGCTACTAAAATGGGTAAAGCGTCACCAAGAGAACATCCAATAGATTTTATGTATCCACTTAGAGATGATCATTTGTTCCTTTAGCTATCAAGATCAACGCTCCACAAAGCAAGCCTGTGTATTATAATAAAGCAAACCATGAAATTAAAGATGATAATCTACCTCTTGGTATAAATTAATAATCAAACAGCTTAAACAGAAATAGTACAAGATTACATTATTTGATCCCACAGAGTAAATGGTTGTCCATAGGGATGTCAACAGACAGATCCAGTAGGCCCATCTTAAAATGTTACGACCCAGATCATTCGGTCGAGCCCATTCTTAATTTGTGTCTATGCTCCGCCTATACACAACCCAAGGACATCCCTTTTACACCCATCCAAGTCACCACAACATGGAGGTAATAAGGAATCTGAATATCAAAAAACTCCAACTTGTTGCTTCTAATTTTCCACCACATTAAATAAATTACCAAAATTTGTGCATGTACAGCTAAATATCTGGAAGTTCCCAGGATACAGATGACCATATTTTTCAAAAGGCAGTCAAAATCATCCACCCTCAAGCAAAGATGTGCAAGGTTTCAAGCAACTTTTCAATTGAGATCTCCTGACACTCCCAGCCCCATCTCCCTGCACGCAAGTAGATCCACTAGAACCCAACAGACTTTAAGGAACTAAGCAACCTACATTCGGATGCAAAGTGAGCACAAGCTAGTATAACTGTAACAAAAATCAATGTAAATGAAATTGATGGATTGCAATGTGCTAGAAAGATGCAACTTGTATCATTCACTGTAAATACCTAAGAAGCATGGGATATGGATTATGTTCAACCTTCATGATTCCATTATAGTTCTACGCATAACTAAGAAAAGTGAAAGCCTCATCAAACATCATATGTGCATTCCTTGGATACTTTGTCACCTTATAGATAACAGGGTATCCCATGGAACCCTGAGAATTCACCACCACATGTTGAAGCAGAACTCGACTCGCAAATAAATCCATGCATCTTCAGCCTAGGAAGTTTTCATAAATCTTGTTCTCGAACTATTCCAGAGCATGGGCAGGGTAATTCCATCTGAAGATCTAGCCCTCCAGCTTTCTAATCCTTGTTTAGCATTAAGAGGCATTGAAAGGGACACAACCTTACACCTTATAAGGACTTGATTAGATGAGTTCTCTGGTCAATTTCAACAAACTTACAGTTTTACAAACCAAGAACCTGAACATCAGAAGACAGTCATGCTTGAGTACTTCAACAATTATGACATAGAAACAACTTACTCACATCAAGCAAAAAATCCAACAAATTAAACCAGGAAATTACTATGAAAATTTATAAACCAACAATTAAATCCATGATTGAAAAAGTTCCTGATAATTGCTCACCCAAGGCATGATACAATTAATGAGTACATGATATATGCCACAGCTAAAGCTGGGAACAAAAATGTTAAAAAAGAAGAAGAAGCGGGGGGGGGGGGGGGGGGGGGAGAGTTTTCTTGATTGAGTTGTAATTACTGAACAGGGCAAAATAATAATTATTGTCAGGAGCACCGAACATCATAAAATAGATGTGGAAATGGAAATAACAAACCACAAATTTATAAAATTGAAAGCATAAGAAATTAGCAAAACCTGCAAATAAGCAATGACTTCTGCTGTGGTCACTATTGCCCCTTCCTCATGCTGTCTCAAAATCCACTGGTGGAGTTTCTCCTGCATAAAACATAAATCCAGAAATGGTAAGAAGCTTATATAGCACAGCTCATAAAACAAACCAGAAGAGAGTAGGAAACCCAGGAGAGAAAAGTAGAGAAAACATTGAAAGTGGAATCCCCAAATTAGAAAAGGAATAAACCATATAACTGCTAGCTAAAAGGTGAAACTTTGATAAGAGCTTGTCAGACTGAAGTTAATCTGAACTCTCGGGTGCTTTTTGCCTATTAGTTATTTGATAAAACAGAAAATGCATATAGATTAAAATGGACAAGTGAAAAGTACAGGCAAATGAATGATATTCTTGATTATTTTACCAGGAAAAGATAGCACAGGTTTGGATGCATGCTAAATAAACTTCAATTGCAATAAAGTTAAGGCAAAACATGGATTCTTCATTTGAATTCTTGAGAAAATAATACTCTGCATCTCAGAATCCAACAATCACTCTAATTCTTCATAGTTCTGAATTTCAGTTTTGATACCCTCAGCAAGCTCTTCTGTGGGATGGTAAGTGCTCCCCGACCATCCTCATATACATGGAAACTAGAAAGCAGGGAGATATTCGTGGTGACCATAGATGAGAAGAATATTAAAAAACTGAGAAATGATGCTAATATAAACAAAAAAGTCATCAATACTTGTGAAACCAGCATTGATGCAAGTATTCTGCTCCAATTCCTTGGAATATGAGAATTAGATGCAATGAAGGAAGCACCGCATTCTTAATGCTATTTAATCCAGCATCATGGGTTGGTTGCCAACTACTGAAAATGGATGGCAATTGTTTAGGCTGATTTTGGTTTTATATTTTAAGTATGTCTACCTTCCTTGCATCCCGAATTTGTTCCCTGAAGTTGACTAGGTATGACAAAGACAATTTTGTCATTAACAGTTGGGTTTCCGAGAGAATTTTCAGGTAGAAAAATTCAGCACCTTCTAGAGATTATTTTGCATTTGCATATTCTAAGGTTGTTGGGTTCCTGAGAAGAACAAGTACAATCTGGACATGGAAGGGCCTCACGCCACAGACTTCAAGCAACTGTCATCAACATTATGACTTTAAAGTGAATGAAATTACCATGATCTTAGCATAAAATGTTCCTTTTCTCCATCTACAACCAATCCAAGCATCCTTTACTTCGTATCAGCACCAAACATCATTAAAAATTACATGATAGCTAGTATATGAACTATTCTCAATCACCTAGGCAGCCCCACCCGTAAGCCTCTTAATTTAGACCCATCTAAAACTTTTTCCCGTTTTTGAGCAAAAATTTCCATGGAATTAAACGCCATTGCTCTGGGTTGTCCAGTGTTATCATTATCAAAGTACATTCACTACTAGAGTGGATCAAACCTTTGATCCAAGAAACGATCGGTAACCTCACTTTAATTTTCCACGTCTGTGATTAGGCAAATGACAGATTGTAGAAAGAGCATGCTTATAAATTCATAATAAAAAGTGAAAAACAGTAATCATCTATCATCCCTTCGATTGTGTATGCAACATTTGATATGCAAGGAAACATAATTCAAGGGATCGGTCAAAAAAAGAAAGAAAGAAAGAAAGGTGCACTATCTGTGAAAGATAACATCAAAAGAAGAAGTGAAGAAGAAGAAGACGAAGAAGAAGAAGAAGATGGAGATGAATATAAACACAGTAAAGCAAAGATAACCCCCAGTTGGCAAACATAATACAAATTTATCTAGGGGAAAAAGCGCCGCTTGAGATAGAGAAACTCAGGCACAAAAAGATTTCCCCATGATTAAAGCAAAATCGATCGCACGAACAAATTTTCCTTAAACAAACTTAAAAACTAACTGACGCAAAAAAAGATTAACGGAATCTAAAGTATATTAATAATCACAGCGTAAGACCCACTGAATAAATTATTCCGTCGACCAAAACCCATCCAATCCATCAAATAGAACGTATTTTTTTAGGAAAAAAAAAATAAAACCAAAAACTTTCAACTTATCATCAACGGAACCCGACACAAGAAAGCCACGCCATCGATCGACGGCAAAAACATCAAATCGACGAAGACCAGAAAAAAAATAAGCGAAAGCAACAAAAGTGGGAGGGACAAGAGGGGACAAACCAGGGCATGGCGCTCTCCGGCCTGGAAGGAGACCTTCTGCTGCGCCATCGCCTGCGTGTATATCTGAGACAGCGAGTTCGCCGCGCTGCAGAAGGTCGAATACATGCTCCGATCCACCTCGTCCAGCCGCGTCGCGTCCGATTTCCTCTTCTTCACCATGGATGATGATCGCCTTCGGTTCAGAAGATTGATGGATCCACGAAACGAACCCCTAGAGATTAGATTACGGAAACGAGACGATGAAGAAGAAGAGACGATGATGACACAAGAACAGGGACGAGGACTGGAGTGGGTGGCGATTTCTTCTGTTATAAATCATGTCCATCGCATCTCCGAATCGGAGACGGCCGCAGCTGCCTGGGGCGAGGCGCGTGTTACTTGATCCGGGCCCACCAGCTTCCGAGAGAGGATGTCGTCCGTTTGATCAGAGTATGATGTATTGGATGGCGGAGATTTGCTTGCCGACTGTTGAAGGTGGTGCGGGCCGGGTTTGTTTGATGGACCGTGTCGTTGGTGGGCTGTCTGGTTGGGCAATGGTGCGAAGGAACGGAAATTCTTTATGCACCGCGGCGACAGAAAAAATTTAATACGAAGTATATCATTTTATTCGATATAATTATTATTTTTTAATATATATTTAATATTTATAATTTTATTTTTTTTATTTAAAATTTTGAATAATGAAAATATTTTTATTTTTTAAAAAAATTATAACATTTTATGTTCATATTATGATATCTTGCGTCAGAAAGTCATAATTTTTATCCATAAAATATCATAATATAACACATAATATTATAATATGTATAGGATATCATAATTTTTTAAAAAAATAAAAATATTTTTATCATTTAAAATTTTTAAATGAAAAAATAAAGCTGTAGGTATTAAATGCGTGTTAAAAAATGGTTGGACAAAAATACTCCTTTCATATTATGATATCCTGGACTATATTATGACATCCTGAACTATATTATGACATCCTGCATATAGAAAGTCGTAATTTGACGCAGGATGTCATAATTTTTTAGGCTATATTATGACATCCTGCATATAGTAAGTTATAATATATCACAGAATGCCATAATTTTTTTCAAATGATGGAAGTATTTTTATCGTATAAAATTTTTAAACGAAAAAATAAAACTATAAGTATTAAATATGTATTAAAAATAAATGGTTATGTGGACTAATTATATAAAATGATATTTTTTATATGTAATTTTTTACACCATCCATGATGCACAAAAAATTTCTCATGAGGAAATTGATATTAGCTATTTGTTGGATGGCATCTGATCGCTTGACTGGATTTGATCTTCCGATATCATGAACGATTCATATCCCTTTGTGCGTGCATTGGACAATTTTTTATGCAAGAGTTCCTTTCAACTTATGGCCTTCTAGTCTTATATCAACTATATATTGGGTGAATCTTAAATATCCATATACAGCCTAAAAATTTAAATAATATATTCCAACTAATTTTTTTAGATGAGATTTTGTTTATGCATTTAGTTTCACATTAGTTCTGTGATTAATCGATCTTAGGTGTTCATATGGGACCAATGAATTTAAATAATATATTATAATTAGTATTTTTTAGTGAGATTTTGAATCATTTTATGTCTTAGCTATTGCTATGATCTCCTATCTAGGGGGGCACAACTACAGCCAAATACTCATGATTTGATACGTGAGATGTTATCGGTTCTGATCTATAGGTCTCATGATTTTGTTCTTCAAAAAGTATCTTATATAAAAAAAATGACCTCTTCTTATATGAATTATTTTTTTTTTTTGACTCATAATCAATGTAAGACAAATAATGCCCTCCATTCTACATCATGTGAGTGCTAAAAGTCTAATGAGTAGTTTTCTTGATTATCACTAGAAAGTTTAGATAATCTCGTAGATTTGGCACGATAGTTGTGCTACTATTTGAATTAATCTATCTTTTCCAAACATATGGCATCATCTACAGAAGGACATTAAGGATGCTTGCTTAACTTGCTGAGAAAGGTCGCATTGCTTATGCATCTTGCAAGAAGGCAATTGCACCAACAAATCTTCTAATCTGATAAAACAACTTGCTGTGATAATACGCAACCTTATTTTAGTTGCAATGCGTGTACTGGTCTTCTATCGGCAATTTGCATATCTTCCCCATTGTCTGTCAGAGCAGATGGTCCGGTGTCTTTAATTGGTATCATCAACTATAACTTCCTCTACTAATGGAAAATGGGAAATATGGTAAAGACTTGTGTCTTAAACCAAGCCACGATCATTAATCATCACCATTTCATTCATCAACAAAAATAGGCATTATAAATTAACCCAAATTTAGGGTGGCAATGATTAAGCATTTAACCCATTTCAACCTTTATAGCTGGTTATATTATTTATCTAATAAAATGATCAGATCCGGATTTGTATTTTTGAGCCATTATAGTAAACAGATTGGACTCGAGCGGATAGATTTTTGATATATCTTAGATCTAGCCCAACTGGTATCTGGTTCGATCAAACCCGATTTTTATCTGTACCCAAATTAAATCAACTACAGCCGGATTTAAAGCTGGAGAGGGGACAGATCCCCATGCATATTTTTGCCAACCATCATGAAGGCCCAAATTGTGGCCCATATTACCCAGGCCTATCATTATGCAGGCACAGATCGAGCGCCCCATGCGTCACATGCTGATTCGGCAGTGACGTCGCGTGCTGCTCACGATGGCAGCATCATGCTTGCTAGAAACCACGCGCAGTAACTCGCCAATCAACGAGGGGGAATCCAGCTTTACAAAAAAAAAAAAAAAGGGAGAAAAAAGAGGAAGGGCAGGAAGGAGGAAGAAAAAAAGAAAAAAAAAAAATCAGAGCAAATAATGTTTTAGGCCAAAATCTAATCACTGAGGGATTTTGCTACGGTGCTTAAAGTATATTTTAAGTTTTTTTTAATTTATTTTTGAATAAAAATTAAATATAAATTATTTAAATTGAATATTGACGTTCATGGTTGATACGATAAAAATTTTAAATATTAAAATTATTTTATATTATAATTAAATTATTTTTTTATAAAAAAATTTTTTCTCAAAAAATCATCAGAAAATGTTGAATACGGAAGAACCGCGGACATCAGAAGTTTGGAGAGCAGCGGCGGCATGGAAAAGCCGCGGGCCGCGAAGGGCTAAGGGTGGAGGGGACGGTGGCAGCGATGGCACAGGAAAGCCACGAGTATGAGGATGTCGGGGGGGTGTGGGGGGTGGGGACAGAGTAGCTGTGGCCATCGGAGGTGGGGAGGGAGGAGGAGAGGGCGACGCAGAGTAGCCACAACCGTCGGAGGTGGGAGGAGGGAGGAGGAGAGGGTGCAAAGCGGTGACAGACGCTGGAGCGGGAGCATGGAACCAAGAGCGAGTAGGCATAGGTCACTTGGGGGGATTGGGGTGGGGCAAGGGGGTTGATGGCAGGGCCATAGGGGAGCACAGGAAGAGGATCGGAGGAGGCTCGAAGGGCCAGATCATGGAGCAGAGAAGGAGCCGCAAATATCGTTGGGGGCCAGAGAGGTAGGGGGCGGTGGTTGGACACGATAAAATGATGGATAAAAAAAATTTAAAAATATTATTTTTTAATAAATAATATAATATATAAAAATTAATATATAATATTATCAATATTTTTTATAATAAAATATTATAAATGAGCGATATAACAAAATTTTGCAAGTGGATGGATCCAAACCATAATCTCCACGTGGAGGATATGGTGACCACATCCAGCGGAGATCAAAGCTATCAGCAAGTTGGACTTGATATGACACCGGTCGATGGGGCGTCTCATTTCTAAGGCTTGTTCTACTTTCATCGAAGAAGACCACTTAGTCACTATATCTTGATGCCTTCATCGATCCCCTGCAGATAGAGACCTTGCAATCCACCCATAACATTTGCAGAATCTTTTTTTAAAGAAACAAAAAAGAGGGGCCAAAACCTATCTTTATATTCTTCATCCACTCCCTTTGTCGAGAACAGATTTCAACTGAAATCGAACTCCACTTCTCGAAGGATCATCATTTTTATTCTCAGCCTCTAACCAGATTTATTAGAATCAGCGAGATAGGGACGTGTCATTGTGCAGAGAAAATCTCTTAAATAATTAAAAAATAATTAAAAAAATTTATATATATATATTTTCAAATATTCAAATTTACATAGATATTCTTTCAAAATTCATATCTACATGTACACCTTCGTAAAATATTTTTTTTCATATATACCCATATCATCTAATATCGTTAAAAATTAATGGTTTAAAATTAAAATAACTAAAATATCTTTATAGATATATGCACAAAAAAAAATTATAAGAATATGCAAATAGCAATTTTATAAAGGTATTCATGTAAATTTGAATATTTAAAAAAAATATATATGCAAAAAAATTTTAACATAAATACATCTTTCTTGATTTGTTAATTCTTTCTTATTCTAATAGAAAAAAATTAATATATATAATTAAAATAATAAATTTACTTAATTTATTAATTTACATAGATAAAATGATCTTTTTATTAAATGATAGATCAAAATTATTTTATCTAAAAAATAAACAGATCGTAATTATTCATATTTTCTCTAATGGATAATAATATACTTTTAAGAAAATTATCTAAACGTAATATTAGATGAATAATTTATACATTTGCATAGAATGAACATAGTTATGGATTTGAATATTATGCAACAATAAGAATTTACAATTTTATTATATTTTATTTTAAAATTTTTTATTAAAAATATCTTTGTGAAGTGTATAAAATATATCATGTTGTTATAAGATGGACATAATCGTCCCATCGTACATAAAAATAAAATATAATATAGTATTCAAATTTATAAAATATTATATAATATCATCATCATATTGTTATATTATGTAATATGTTACTACGTTATAGAGTAAGAGGATCTAAATCTATCTAAATGAAATAGATAAAAATTAAATTAGAATTTTTTACATGTATATCTTTCTAAACATTCAAATTTACATGAATACCCTCATGAAATTACTATTTATATATATATACTCTTATAAATTTTCTTTTTACACATCTACCTATAAGGATAGTTTAGTCATTTAAATTTGAAATCATTAATTTTTTAATGATATTAAATGATATAGATACATATATAAAAAATAAGAAAAAAGAAGGATATATATATAAAACAAGTATTTTATGAAGGTATACATGTAAATATCAATGTTGAAAGAATATTCATACAATTTTGAATGTTTAGAAAGATATATATATAAAAAAATTTAAAAAAATTATAAATAATATTATATATAAATTAGATAGCTAAATTAGTTTTTAATTATTTTTATCTTATAGTACAAATCTATAGATAATGTGCTATATAACAAGAATAATCCACCTCCAAATCTACATATGGTGTTGCCACCCTGTTCCATACGTGTGATAGGCCTATATGTTCTACCAACAGAGATGACGGGTGTCGGTCAGTGGGAATCCACCGCAACTTTAGTGCGGTACGTAGGCCTTGGCACACGCGAGACTAGAGCAGTAAAGCTCAGCCACAACAAACAATATTTGCCTATATGTCTCTGATACCATCCAAAAGAAAAGCATAATTGATAAGTTCACTGTAATTTTCTACATTTGCAAACGTGAATTTGATTGATGGGTGTTGGGATATATCAACCGGTCTCTGTACGCCGACTTATCCTCGGATCAGTCCGACTGACGTCCGACTCTATCGACCAGACCGACGGACGACTCCGACGACGACTCCGATAATGACTGCCGACAATGGCTACCGACAATATCCGACCGAAGGTATATCGGTCGAACAGATCCATACTGTTTCCGACCGACCGAGCGGCCGAGCCCAAATCACAGATTCACTGTCAGGGGTGGCAGGCGACGTCCGACTTCCGCAAGGCATCAGATTAGCTGACGGTGTCTCTGAGTCATCACCCGACGTCCCAACAGCCGAATACCGACATATAGTCGGCCAGCCCATCCAAACGCCGTACAACCGCTATGGGCAGTTGTCCTGTTAAGGACATGCGGTATGGCCGCCTTGGGATATTGTCCTGCCAAGGACACGGATTAATCCCAGTGACTTGACAACTCACGGTGATTTGATAACTCCCCAGTTATCTGCACCATTAATGGTGGGACCATACTGCATTCTACTATAAAATGGGGTAAGACAACAGTCTTGGTAAGTTTGAGCAAGCTTTCTCAAGCTCTCTGAAGCGTCTCTAAGCTTTTGAGCGCTCTCTCTCTCTCGCTGAGCCTCTGATTTTTCACTATTGCCTAGTCTCCTCTCTGACTTGACCGTCGGAGGGTCCTCGTCGGAGGCATCTCTGGTCTGTGAGGACTTTTCTTACAGATGCGCGACACCGATGATCGGACGACGGGGGGGTTGGCCGCAACAGATTTGGCGCGTTAGGTAGGGGGTATTCGACGGAGGTAAGCCAGCGAGCTCCATAGAGCTTGAAAAACTTCTCGAGATGACGAAAATCAAGACTCAGCGATCGAGAGCTATCGAATCGGCAAGGCACTCTTCCCGTTGGGAAGAGGCCCCTCCTTTACTCTCCATGGCAAAATCCAGCTCTCCGCATCTGGTGGTGACCACGGAGGCACAAATCGCGGCGATCGTGCGGCAAATGACCATTCTGACGGATGCGGTCAAAAACCTCCAACAGCAACCGACTCAGTTGCCGCAACTGCCGGCGGAACAACCGGCGGCGCACCCTATGCCGTCCAGAAGCAGCCGCCGACGCCCGCATCAACTTCCGTCTCCTCCTCAAGAGCAGCCATCTCAGCACTCCCATCGAGAAGGAGTGAGGCAGCCACGGCGTGACACCCACCGATCTCGATGTCCTTCTCCTTCCCAGCTGGAGCAGGCGAGGAAGGAGAAGCGGCCGCAGACACCGTCCGCCTCACTCTCAAACTCGTCAGGAGGTTCGACCTCTAGGGTTTCTCAACACCGACGGTTGGACGACTACGAACGTAAGTGCGAAGAAATCGACCATTGGCTCACCCAACTCCAGGCGGATGGTCAGAAGTCTTCGAACGATATCGACTTCCGGACCACCCAACCTCTCTCCCGATTTATCCTCGACGAACCGATCCCTAGTCGGTTGAAGATGCCTCATGTGGAGCCTAACGACGGCTCCACCGACCCAGTTGACCATCTGGAGAGCTACAAGGCTCTCATGATAATTCAAGAGACAATCGATGTCCTCCTCTGCATCGGCTTCCCCGCTACGCTTCGTAAAGCTACCAGGGTCTGGTACTCCGACCTCCGCTCAGGGAGCATCCACTCCTTCGGACAGCTCAAGCATTCTTTCGTGGCCCATTTCAGCACCAGCCAAAAACTGCCACGAACCTCGGACAGTCTTTTCTCCCTCAAATAGGGAGAAAACGAGATGCTCCAACACTCTGTGGCCTGATTCAATGCGGCCACACTTAAGGTCCGGGACCTCAACGAAGACATGGCTATCTCGGCCATGAAGAGGGGGCTAAGGGGGTTCCGATTCATATATTCCTTGGACAAGACCCTCCTCCGGACGTACGCCGAATTGCTGGAGCGTGCGTACAAATACATGCGCATGGACGAAGGAGCTTCCGACCGATGCCTGATCGAGGGTATGGGCCAGAAGGAGAAGCGGAAGAAAAATTGGGCTCCTGCCGAACCCAGCAGGCCACCGACTGATAAACAGATCTTGTCCCGATGATGGAGTCTGAGATCGCCCCGACGCCGGAGTCCGAGATCGATGCATCACAGGTATGACTCCTACACCCCTCTCTCCGTTCCTCGTGCACAGATCCTGATAGAGATCGAAGGAGCGAAATACCTGCGACGACCCCCGCCTCTGAATGCAGAAGGCCTCGACCGGAGGAGATACTGCCGATTCCATCGGGGCCATGGTCACAACACCGAGCAATGCATCCAACTCAAGGATGAAATAGAGGCCCTCATACGACGAGGATATCTTAAAAAGTACCGAAGGGATCCGCCGACTCGACCCCTTTCCGACCGACAACCCCAACCGACTGAAGAGGCAGCGAATAATCAGCCTACTGCTGGAGTCGTCAACATGATCTCCAGACGACTGGATCGAGGAACGACTGCTGAAGGAGAGTCGACGAAGAGACCGCACCAGGACGATGTAATCATTTTTACAGATGAGGATGCTCGGAGAATCCAAACTCTCCATGATGATGCTGTTGTTATCTCGACGACAATAGCGAACTATGATGTAAAAAAGATTCTTGTTGATAATGAAAGCTTGACTAATATTTTGTTTTACTCGACCTTCTCCCAAATGCGACTGTCAACCGACCGACTCAGAAGAGTCTCTATGCCCCTAGTGGATTTCGCCGGGGAGGCCGTCGCAGTGAAAGGAGAAATTACTCTTCCCGTGACAGCTGGGGCCGAACCGCGATAAAGCACCGTCCACATGACATTCACGGTCGTCCAAGTACCTTCGGCCTACAATGCCATACTTGGAAGACCTGGACTAAACGCCCTCAGAGCGACAATCTCGACATACCACTTGTTGGTCCGATTTCTGACTAAAAATGAAGCTGGAAAAATATGCGGGGATCAACAACTCGCTCGACGGTGCTTCCAAATCTCTACTAAAAGCAACGAATCGAAGGACTCCTTGACGGTCGACAAGCTGGACCAACGGGAAGAGGAGCGGGGTGAACCGGCTGAACAGTTGATTTCCATCCCGATGATAAAGAATCCTGAATAGGTCATTTGGGTCGGGTCGCAGTTGTCCGACCCGGGGCGACGACAGCTGATAGAGCTGTTGAAAGCTAACGCCGACATATTCACTTGGTCGGCAGCGGATATGTCCAGCATACCTCCGAAAACAATGACTCACCGACTCAACATCGCCCCTGGCGCGAAGCCGGTGAGACAGAAGAAACGGACTTTTGCCTCTGAAAGACAGAAGGCCATCTACAAGGAAGTGGATAAGCTACTTGAGGTGGGCTTCATCAGAGAAACCACATATCCCGACTGGCTTGCAAATATCGTCATGGTGAAGAAAGCCAATGGAAAGTGGAGGATCTGTATCGACTACACCGACTTGAATCGGGCCTGTCCGAAGGACAGCTTTCCACTATCCAAGATCGACCAACTGGTGGATGCGACATCTGGTCATCGACTGCTCAGCTTCATGGATGCCTTCGTCGGATATAACCAAATCTGGATGGCACCCGAAGATGAAAAGCATATGGCCTTCGTGACCGTCAAGGGCTTTTACTACTACAGAGTGATGCCCTTCAGTCTGAAGAATGCCGGAGCCACCTACCAACGCCTCGTCAATAAGGTCTTCAAAGCTCAAATCGGGTGCAACATGGAGGTGTACGTGGACGACATGCTGGTGAAGCGCGCAGGCTTCAGATCATGTCCAAGACTTGGAAGAAACCTTTCGCACTTTTCGACGATATCGGATGAAGCTAAATCCGATTAAGTGCGCCTTCGGGGTAGCTTCGGAGAAGTTCCTCGGGTTCCTCATTTCTCAACACGGAATCGAGGCCAACCCTAAGAAGATAAATGCGATCATCGACATGCGACATCCGAACACCAAAAAAGAGGTGCAGCAGCTCAATGGAAAGATCATCGTGCTCAGTCGATTCATCTCTAGGTCGACTGAGAGATGCCTCCCATTCTTTAAAACCCTGAGGCAGATGAATGACTTCTCTTAGCCAAATGAGTACCGGCAAGCCTTTGAAGATTTGAAGAAGTACCTGACTTCTCCACCCCTGCTTGTAAAGCCAGAGATCGGAGAAATATTGTACCTTTATTTGGCTACCGCCCCAGAGGTGGTTAGTTCGGTACTCGTCTGGGAAAACGAGACCCGAACCCATCAGTCCATATATTATACCAGCAAAGTGCTCCACGAGGTCGAAACTCGATATTCAAGGGTAGAGAAGATGATATTTGCCTTGGTCATATCCGCGCAATGACTCTGTCCGTATTTTCAAGCACACGCCATCTAGTCCTCACCGACCAGCCCCTGAGGGCAATCCTCCATCGCCCCGACACATCAGGATGACTGGCGAAATGGGCGGTGAAGTTGAGCGAGTTTGACATCCAGTACCGACCGCGACCTGCTTTGAAAGCCCAAGTCCTGACTGACTTTATTGTGGAATGCCCGACAGCTGACCAAATATCGGAAGATGGGAGCTCCAAAGAAGCTGCGATCTCTGAACATGACCTCGGGTCAACCTGGGTGTTACACATAGATGGAGCTTCCAATGCCCAAGAGAGCGGGGTCGGGTTCCTGCTCATCAACTCGAAGGGAGTGGTTATCGAGTACGCCCTCCGATTTAACTTCAAAACTTTCAATAATCAAGCCGAGTATGAAGCGCTTCTCGCCGGTTTGAGAGTGATGAAGGAGCTCGGGATCGACAGCCTCAGAGTCTTCTTTGACTCCTAGCTGATTGTGGGGCAAGTCAAAGGCGAATTTGAAGCACGGGATCTGCCATGGTAAAATATTTTCAGAAGGTGAGAGATCTCGTGGTACACTTCAAGTATTTCGAGATCTCCCACATTCTTAGGTCGGAGAATGCTCAGGCTGACGTACTCTTCAGGCTTGCGACGTCTGTCTACGACACTTTGGGCCGGACACTCGTGGAGAGTCTCGAGCAACCGAGCATCGATAGGACTGAGGAGGTACTACAACTGACGATCGAGCCAAGCTGGATGGATCCGATCGTTCAGTATCTAACTGACGGAACCAGCCCCGAAAATTCTGTGGAAGCCAAGCGACTCCGATGAGCGACCTCCCAGTATGTAATGATGGACAGGCGACTCTACAAAAGGTCGTTCTCCTTTCCCTTGCTACGGTGCCTGGGACCGATGGATGCGGACTACGCACTTAGAGAGGTGCATGAAGAGATCTGCGGAAGTCACCTGGGGGGCAAATTCTTGGCCTACAAAGTCCTGCGGCAAGGTTACTACTAGCCCACCATGAAGAAAGACATGACTGACTTGGTTCGGAGGTGTGAGCCATGTCAGAAGTATGCCAACTTACAACACCGGCCCACCAACCAACTGACTTCCATTGTCGCCCCATGGCCCTTCGCCCAATAGGAGATCGATATACTCAGCCTTTTCCCTCCAACGTCTGGCCAAAGAAAATTTATAGTTATTACAATCGACTACTTCACCAAGTGGGTGGAGGCCGAACCCCTGACGCAAATCACCGAGCGCAAGATGGAAGACTTTGTTCAGAAGTCCATCATCTCTAGGTTCAGACAACCGCACACCATTATCACTGACAATGGATGACAGTTCGACAACAATGATTTCAAAGAGTTCTGTGCGAGATTTCATATCACGCACAAGCTGACCTCGGTCGGCCATCCACAGTCCAACGAAAAAGTTGAAGTAACCAACTGGACCATTCTGCATGGGTTGAAGACTCGACTGAACGAAGCCAGAGGCCTCTGGGTCGAAGAGTTGCACTCAGTCCTGTGGGCATACCGAACGACACCTCGGATCCCGATCGAAGAATCTTCTTTCAATTTGACCTATGGGATGGAGGCAATGATCCCACTAAAGATCGGGCTACCATCGACTAGAGTTGAGCAATACTGTGAACCGGGCAACTCCGAGTGTCGGAGAGCTGACCTGGACCTCCTACCCGAGCTCCGACGCGAGGCTCAACTCTGCATGACTTCCTACCAACAAAGAGTGGCCCGATACTACAACGCTAAAGTTAGACCGAAGTCTTTCAGACCCGGAGACCTGGTTTTAAGGAAGGCGGAAGTCTCGAAGCCTCAGGATCAAAGAAAACTATCCCCAAACTGGAAAAGACCCTACAAGATAGCAGACACCTACAGGCCGGGTGCCTACCGACTTGAAACCCTGGAAGGGACGGCCATTCTCCGGACTTGGAATGCTGACAACCTGAAATTGTATTATCAATGAATTCTGTATGCCCTTGCTCGGAATACAACTCAATTTTAAAATTCTAGAGTCTACAAAGTTTGGCTCTCCGCCGAGGGTCGGCTCTCGTCAGAAGTACGAGCTTCGATGCCCCGACTTGGACCCAATGCCTTGTTGGGAATCTATGACTCGATCACCGAATCTACGACTCGATTGCCGACTCTACATCGAGTTTACGTCTCGATCATCGAATCTACGACTCAATCGTCGAGTCTATGACTCGATCGTCGAATCTACATCTCGATCGCTGAATCTACAACTCGATCGTCGAATCTATGACTCGATTGCCGACTCTACGTCAAGTCTACATCTCGATCGTCGAATCTACATCTCGATCGCCGAATCTATGGCTCGATCGCCGACGACACATGACTCTTACGAGAACCGTTCTGTCTACACTAACGGAAGGCCAGCACTGGTGATGAAACCTCTCTAAGTTGAAGCCGTGCTCCTTCCACAGTCGACTCTCGAGCAACGCGGCTGGCTAACTTGCTGACTTAGCTTCGACTAAGAAGGGCAAAATGCCAGGACGACCGCAGTCGCGCTCGCGACATGCCGACCTGGTCACGACCGGTCGAAGGATATTCGGCTTGCCATCGTTTATCATGCACCATGACGTACCTGCCCGACCAAAGTCCGAGCAACGGGTATTCGACTTGCGACATGCGACTTGGTCACGATCGGTCGAAGGATATTCAGCTTGCCACCATTTATCATGCACTGCGACGTACCCATCCGACCAAAGTCTGGGCAACGGGTATTCGACTTACGACATACCGACTTGGTCACGATCGATCGAAGGATATTCGGTTTGCCATCGTTTATCATACGTCCCGACGTGCACGTCCGACCAAGGGCCGGACAACGGATACTCGACTTATCATTATTATCCTATCCGAATACGTCGGACTCTACTCGACTATCAGACTCTACGGAATGATCGTGTCAACGAGCTACGTTCGGTGATTGGCCGACACTTGACCTAACGTATGCGTCCGACCAAGATCCGAGCGGCGGACACTCGACCTACAATCGGTACGGCTCTCGACCATCGGATCCTACGCTATCTGTATGACGGTCGGGATGCCGGCCTGTGATCGGGGCTTGCACTGCCCTTGACACGACGCACGCTACTGACTACTTTGATCGGCTACGTTAGATCCTACCGAACATCCTAACGAGGTATGTTTGAGCTATGACCTATACTCTCAGGGATGGCTCGGCAAATCAAATACTTTGAACCGCACGTGGAAAAAAGTTTGAAAAGTCTTTGATTTTGTTAAGTTGAAATGACTTACAAAATTGGGCCGAAGTTAGGTTACAAAATTGGGACGAAGTCCGATTACAAATATCAAAGATAAAACAGAAACAAAAGAATACAAAGATAATGAAGCAGATACTCCGACTATTCGTCGGAGTCGACTTCTTGCACCGGGAAGAGTTCGGGAGTAACCGACGTGCCCGCTCGGGTCGAAAAAAGATCGGAGGTTGGAGCCGCCTCACCTTCGACAACTCATCCCGTCGCCAGTGGGTTGGCCTCCTCCTCTGTGGCTTGGTCCTCTGACCTTGGAGGGACGATGCTGCTCAGGTCGAGCTCCGGGTGCAGACTTTGAATCATATCCCGGGCATCCTCGTACCCCATCCGATAGGAGACGAAACTGCTCTCGAGAAGCTCCTCCTGGTACTCGTTCGAGCCACGAAAGTTCTCCACCACCCGGCTCAGCGCCTCCTTGGCCGACTCCGCCTCCACCTTCGCTATGTTGGTGTCGGCTTGGGCGGAGGATAAATTCTTCTCAGCCTTAGCCAGGTTCTCCAGGCCAACCCGAAGCTATTCATGCTCGGCCTCGAGCTCCCTGACGCAACCATCCCGCTCACGCCGCAGTCGGTGAACGGAGTGGGTCTTGCACTGGATCTGCTCGCAAGCCAACTAAAGTTCGGCCTCCGAGGCAGCTAGGCCGTTGGTGAGTCGGAAGATCTTCTCCTCGAGCCTAGCCTCACGGTCGACCGATAACTTCAGCTGGTCCACCAGCATCGCCTTCTCAGCTTTGGCGGTTTCGGCCCTATTCTTTCAGACGGACGTCACCGAACCTCCGGTACCCGGCCTCCAGTTCAGACATGCTATAAATCAGCTGCAAATAGAAGACCGATCGTCAGAAAAATGAAATGATAAAAATAACAATGTAGGGAAAAGAAAAAGAAGAAAAGCTCACCTGGATCATGGTCGGGTAAAAGGCAGAAAGCATGTCGAACATCGGCCGACCCTTTAAGAGCTTCCGGTCGGCTGGGAGAATGGTTGCCTGACACAACCTCCTAGCCAAATTGTGGTTGGCCAGGGCCGACGCGCCTTCGAAAACCTGAGCGTCGGACGATGCGATGCGGCCCACCGACCTTGTGTTGTCCGTCGGCGCCATCGGTGCCTTTCCCCGATCGATCGCCCAGGCTCGGAGGTCGGAGAGAGACGGGAAGCTCGAGCTCGACTGGATCCCTCCCGAGAGCACGACGGGGGCTGCTGCAGGTCGTTCGGGCTCACGTGCTTCGGCTCGAACCTCTTTCGTGGGAGGGAGAGCCGACACTCCTTCGGTTGCCCCCTCAGCCGCTCCTTCCTCGGACGGTGCCTCGGATGGCACCACCGGTGCCGACAGGGCCATGACCGGCTCATAGCCCGACGCACGTTCGATGTTGGGCTACGCTGCCACCGTCGCAATATCGATCGATGATGATATCTGAGGCCTCTTGGGAGACCACAAAGGTCCGGCCCCAGGCATCGATCTCTTCCTTGCCGCATGTTGCCGAATGTCGGCATCTATCAGTCTCACTCTCAACGGCATGCCTGTAATTTCAACAAAGGATCAGCATAAGTCCAAAGACGGATAAAAAAGATAAAAAATAACCGACAGACCGAACTGTACCTAAACGGAGAACCGAACTCAGGCCGGCGTCGTACAGAGCTTGCTCGGTGACGAGCTCCCTCTGCTTCGGCACCGACATATCCTTCAGTCGGTGAAAGTCCTCTCGGTCTCCAGCCTCCACTTGACTATTTTCGTTCGGTTGAGTCCGAGGGTCGCCCCAGCGGGAAGGGAACCCCCAAGGTAGCGAAGAAGAAGCAAAGAAGAATTAGTTCTTCCACCCGTGGATCGACGATGGAAGACCGGTAATAAACGAAAGACCCTTTCGGGGATTGAAGAACCACCACCCTCGGGCTTTCGGATGGGGTCAAAGGATGAAGAACGTCCGAAAGAGAGAGATGCGGGGAAAGGTCGGCAAGAGCAGACACAATAGAGCAAAACTGATTATCAACCGGACTGAGTTCGGCGCCAGTTGCGTCGGATAAAGCCTGTAATAATCCAAGACGTTCCGAACAAACTCTGGAATCGGAAAGCAAAGACCTGTCCGAAGGTCCTTGACATAAAAGGCCACTTGGCCCGGAGGTGGGTTGTTAACCCGACCCTCAGCCCCAGGAGCGAAGAGTTCGAACTGCTCCGGGATACCGTACTGCTCCCTGAGCCGATCGACGTTTGCCCTCAAAAGTGAAGAAACCTCCACCTCCGGGGTCGATCGAAAATCATCGGTCGGGTTCCCCGACTGACTTCCTCGAGGAGAGGTTCTAGCCATGATGATAGCCCCAGAAAAGAGAACAAAAAAAAATGGCAAAGGAGAAAGGATGTAAGGAGACAGGCATGGAAAAAATTTCAAGAAGAGCTTTCAAAGGAAGAGGACGGGAACAACTACCTGGAACTGGGAGATAACTCGACAGGGCCTCAGCGCCAGAAACAGATTTGCTGCAAAAAGTGAAGTTTTGGATGTAAGTGGCCGCATATATATAAGGCCCTTCGATGGTCGAGATGAAAGCACGCCGAACGAAGGTTTCGCAGATGTCGACATGTGGCAGCGTCTGGGCCCTTCCTCGGTCCAACGGTTCGACGCACCTACCCCCAGATCGAGCCACGTCGCCTTCATCCGCGTGAACGGTTCCGGCCCAATAGCTCCCTGACACGTGGCGAAAAAAAATCGTGTTTCGAAATTCATTAACCGACGGCGGTTCGTGTTCCCAAGGAGACGGCGGTTCGCATTCTCGAGGAGACGGCGATTCGTGTTCTCAAGAAGATGGCGGTTCGTGTTTCCAAGGAGACGGCGGTTCGCGTTCCTAATGGGACGTCCGACACTGGATCGTTCATTGGTACGGGCGTCAGAGTCGGAGCATGACGTGATGAAAAATCACTCCTTTCGCCCAAAGCCGTCGCCCACGTGAAAACGCTGGCCAACACGACATCCGACTCTGGAGTGGGGGGGCAACTGTTGGGATATACCGATCGACCCCTGTACGCCGACTTACCCTCGGACCGGTCCGACCGACGCCCGACTCTATCGACCGGACCGACGGACGACTCCGACGACGACTCCGACAATGACTGCCGACAATGGCTACCGACAATATTCAGTCGAAGGTATGTCGGCTGAACAGACCCATACTGTTCCCGACCGACCGAGCGGCCGAGCCCAAATCACCGACTCACTGTCGGGGGTGGCAGCCGACGTCCGACTTCCGCAAGGCACCAGATTAGCTGACGGTGTCTCCGAGTCATCATCCGACGTCCCGGCAGCCGAATACCGATATATAGTCGGTCAGCCCACCCAAACGTCGTACAACCGCTATGGGCAGTTGTCCTGTTAAGGACATACGGTATGGCCGTCCTGGGGCATTGTCCTGCCAAGGACACGGATTAATCCCAGTGACTTGACAATCCACGATGATTTGACAACTCCCCAGTTGTCTGCACTATTAATGGCGGGACCATACCGCATGCTACTATAAAATGGGGTAAGGCAACAGTCTTGGTAAGTTTGAGCAAGCTTTCTCAAGCTCTCTGAAGCACCTCTAAGCTCTTGAGCTCTCTCTCTCTTGCTGAGCCCCTGATTTTTCACTGTTGCCTTGTCTCCTCTCTGATTTGACCGTCGGAGAGTCTCCATCGGAGGTATCTCCGATCTGTGAAGATTTTTCTTGCAGGTGTGCGACACCGATGATCGGACGATGGGGGGATTGGCTGCAACAATGGGCAGTCTCTTATTTCTTGCCCAAACCGACCCAGTGGACCTTTGGGCTTGAGTGAACCGTCCATCTCATGAATAGGTCTACATGCAGTCACACCAAGCAATCTACGATTTTAATCCAATATAGACGAGATTTGACCATAAGTCTCAAATACCATATTAAAAAAAAAAAAGAAATCTTAATTGAAAAGTTTAATTTATCGAATTGGGTCTGGACTGTAGAATCAAATAATAAATCCTATCTAATTGGACCGGTACAAGTCCAAATGAACCCAAAATATGAGCAAACCACGGGCATGTATTTCTCTTTCGCATGGCATGTCCAACGTTTCCGTTCATTCACCACCTGTCTTAACCGAGAAATCATTCCTTCATTAGTAGCCGTTAGGTCCATGATGCTAATGGCGAGCAATACATGGTGCGATGCACCTCTCAGTGACACCTAGCACCTTGCATCTCAGATATCCAACTCCAATTTAAACAGGCAAGAAAATAATCCAATCCTAAATCAATAGATTTAAAAACGCCATTGTGCGCAGGTCTTGGAATTAAATTATGGACAACGTGTCGAAGAAAAGACGTTCTTTAACCTTAAATAATTAAAAACTAACCTTCATCATTCGCTTCATCAAATGTTCGGCAGCCGAGGTGTTGGAACCAGGATGGACCACCATATCTGAATGGTGGACCACCTGAAAGGTTCTGCCCTCGGTGGATCGGATGGCCCATCCTTTGCGTGACACGCAATCGATATCAAATCCCCACCGCCGACAACCACTCACACCGGCTTGTATTCCCGGGGTGCCCATGGTTGGTTCACCAATTGCCGCCATACGATCGAGATCAGAGGATCCCATCCCATCGTTACATATTTGTTTGCCCTTTTAGCTTTGAAGGGACAATTATTATGAAAGCCAACAAAAAATTGCTTTCACCATTATTACCACCGTCACGCTACAAAAGAAGGTATTAAATTTTCTGTTATTTTATACTACCCATTCGATGTATAAAATATTCGAAGACCGTGATCACATACCGTTCATTTTATGTGCCCCGGTGCAATGATCGAAGATCAGAAGGCGAAGAAGCCCGCGAGTCGTGGGATTCCAGACGAAAAAGGAGCGCCGCAACCAACGAAGGAGATATCAGAAACTCGCCGATCCGGCGCGTATAGTGGTTTCTAAAAGCGGGTGGGGACTTTCTATCTCCTTTATCTCGTCGGGACGCACCCAGCCCCCTCCTCTTTTCGCTGGTCGCCATTTTTTTTTTTTTCCTTTCTGATCCGGGCGGCGAGAACTCCGGCTCGCCGGAGCTCCGCGTTCATCGAGTACGGGGGAACCCCAACCGGCTCGCCGCATCTAGTCTCGCCTCTCCAGATCTGGAGATCTATTCGAGGTGACTCTAACCAATGAAGTTTCTGGTTTTTTTCGAATTTTTGATCATTAATCTCGTAATTTTATTGAGAAATAGGTTCCTCAAAGACCGTAGTTTGTGTTGATCGGATGGAAGGTCGAAATGAGACCAGGATTTGTCTGAGAACACGCTAGTTAGCAGAATGAAGCTCGTTTTTGAGTAATTCTTCCAAAGACGAAAAATGCGTTTTTTTTTTTTTTTTTTTGAGATCTAATGCCGATGTAATGTTAGCTATATCAATTTGTGTGGAAATTCGAGGTTTTTTATGTTTAATTGGAATTTTCCCCTACTGCTTCTGGTATTTATTTGATGGATTCTTCGTTTAAATCCTGTATCCTATTTGTTGGATTAATTTGAGCTACCATTAAATGTATGGATTTGAGGTCTAGCTTCTCATTTAGTAAACTTTGCTCGCTGTTAAAAGATGCTTTCTGTTCTGTTTCAATCTAAACATCATTTTTATCTTCACAAAAAAAAAAAAAAAAAAAAAAATCTAAACATCTTTTCACTTCACATGATTAGGTTAAAAAAATGTTTTACATAATATGCTAACTGAGCCAACTTTAATTTTCTTTGTAAGTGTTTCGATGCTGCGGCGATGTTGAATGCTTATGGTTACGTCCGGAACTTGACTGAGTTGCAGAACTTATTTATTACCGTTGATCATGACCAATTCCATCAAGTGATCTATAATAAACTTAAATTATGGTTTCAAAGTCGCAAAGATCTAAATTACAAACTAACATCAAGGTGATTGGTGATCGTAAACTAGCATCACGGCGATCCTCTTTGATCTACTCTACTTTAAGTCTCAAACAAGATTAACTGGTTTGCCTTGCATGCAAGTTCTGACAAGTGATTTTTAGCAAAATCAAGATCTTATTTGGGAACTCTATTATGGCTTTGATTGGTTGATGATGTGCTATATGGTGATGTGTAACAACCTTCATGCTCATTAAAGGAACTTTTCTAAGACCTCTCCTTGCTCATGATCAATCCAACCAGCTTTATTATAATAATGCTAAAAAAATTTTAACAACTATTACGTAGATACATAATGCTAAAAAATTGTTTACAATTGTTAAATTTCTTGATCATTCTTTCGATAGATTGCCTGCATTATGGGCTATGAGTGCTGGTGTCGGCCTGATCTAAAAATTTAGTGAGCTGCATCTTCAACCTGGCTAGCTTATTAAAGAAATGTTCTTATATCTTTTTTTTTTTATGGAAGAGGAGGCGAAAAGCCACCAAAAATTTATTAAGAAAGAAATCTTCTTATGTCGCCCAGATGAGCAGTAGCAATGCTATTGGCTGTGGAAGGAGGAGGATTTTTCTCATCTTCAGCTACAGGATATAGCAAAGGACTTGCTCTTTTGTTTCTAGGCCGAAGAAACGAAGAAAGACCCATGAGAGTTTCACCCTGGAACCAGTACAAGTTCGTGGAAGAAGAAGTTGACCCTGATCTTCAGCTGGCTTCCAGAACAAACCGAGTTTCCTGTGGATGCGCTCACTTCATCTGTTTTGGTCGCGCATCTGCAGGAAAGGATGGGCCGTGCCCTCCTAAAGTGGGTCCCATTCACCAGCCTGAAACATTGCCAGATTCCTCTTCTGCTTCAGACTCTGGCAAGCTTTGTAGCATTAGTGATGCTGTTGCTGTGAGTGAGAGGAAGACATGTCTTAGAAGCAGCCTCAAGAAGCCATCAACAAGTTGTTCTATGTTAGTTGGTCAAGCTGATGGTTCACATGACTCTTTGCAAGAGGTGCCAAATTCTGTGTGCACTTGCAGTGAAAGGAGAAAAGTGCAGTGGACGGATGCATCTGGACTGGAGCTTGTTGAGATAAGAGAATTTGAACCCAGGTAGTGTTGGTAGAAAATATAAATTAATTTATTCCATATTTCTTACGACATATATGTTGTTTTCATTACTCAGAAAGAAACAGAATAGGACTATAATGGTTCTTTTCTATATTTGTTATGATGAGCTCCAAATACATTTCCACATGACTAATTTTGCTCCTAATTTTCTTTGTGAATAAAGGTTCCCTGTTGCTGGCCTTGTTTGTAAATAAAATTGCTCGTAAAAGCTTACTCTATGCTTTGACTTCTGTATGTGGACGATCGAATTTTTGATTCATCTGCTGTCTTTAGCGTCTGTTTTTTTGTGCATCATGCATTCACTTATGATTAAAAATAAATGTTTGATCACAACTTTGAAGAACAGCCTACATGATTCTGACCCCAAATTCAATGTGTTTAGATCTAGTGACCTCAAATATGAAGCAAACCTTTTAAATGCAACCTAGGTGCTTCATCCCAAAATCAAATTTATTCATGACAGTACCCAATGCTTGATAAAGTTTGTTGTTTATGCTTCATGCTTATTAGCCTTTTGGTGGTAGAAAACAATTTATTGTACATATAATTTTTATTTTCTAAATTTGAACAGCAATGTTACGTGGGGCCATGTCAAGATGACTTGAAGAATCTGAAATGATAACTCTCTAAAACCCTTGCATGTTGGCATGTGTCTGTACTTATAGAGGGCTTGTATGTGCATGATGTAAAATCAGGGAACTACTGCTGCATTGCTAAATGAAGATAACAAGACCCCCAAGTTATGTTGGCCTTGAAGTGTGAAGTGCTTAACTGCAATATGATGTTATAATTTAACAAGAATATGTGTCAATGGTTGTTCTTGAGTGTCCAAGTTTCCTGCTCATAATAAAACCTGCAGTTGAAGTTGGTTCGTAATAATGTTGAAGAATGTATTCTTTTGTCTATATACTCCATTAAAAAGAGTAAAGTTGGGCCTTTGTGGTTTGTCAATATTTCTTCCAACTTTGCCATTAGCTTTATCGAACTAAATCTTACTCAAAAAGAATTTTATATAGTGGCAGGTTTTAGTAACCATTTTGAACAAGCTGCCATTTTTGTATGGTGGAAACATCATTTTCACCTGTCATTCTTCCTCTGACATCAGATCCTGTGTAACTACCTTTGCTGCCCAGTCTCCACATATCTCGAGCCCCCAGCCATCCCCTGCCACCCCCACACCCCTCCCCCAACACCCCCAACAACAATTCAGACCTTCTTTACATATCCTAATTAATTTGGAGGTTTTTTTTAGGATATGCCTAACTGCCTATTAATTAATTGATCTAAAATTCTTTCCTAACATAACCAGGGAAAAAAATCCTTGCAAAGTGGCTCCCCATCCTCTCTAAACTCTGAACCTCTCCTTCCCATCTCACACCCCCACATACTCTTACCCATGTCTACAGCCACCCCACTTATTTTGCTTCTCTTTTCTCCTTCATGATAATTTTCTTCTTTTATGGACTTATCATGCACATGTACTGGTAGACACTAATATAATATCATCATGCTGTGTTTTTTGTAATGTTCCTTCACGGCATTTATTCTTTATGGGTTTAGCCCCGTTTAGGAGTTTTAAGTATCTATAAAATATGTCTTGCTGCTTAGTCGGAGTCGTTACACTTCATGCACTTATTTGCTAAATGGTTTCCGGAATTACTAACTTGAGATGGATGTTCTTTGCACTTAAGCCTGGGCAGTGGTGGGTTCCTTGAAAGAGGGGACAGGAACTTTCCCTCATGAGATAGGCATTCTTGGTTTTATTTTTTTATGATATTTTCTGTAGATAGTGGATTCTATGTCTTGTATGCCATTACACATGCATTTTCTTCTTGTAAGTTCTTTCTTCCTCGTCTCTCAAGCATAGAAGCACATCCTCTTGTTTTTCTGATGAGCTACTTTGACATAACTGAAATCTCTAAAATTTTGTATCATGGCAAAATAGTTTCTTTCAGATGTTTTGTTTGCTTTGGATATTTATCACAAGTACCATCTGTGAATATGCTTCATAGATTATCCAGAAGAGGTTGTTTAAAATACCATCTCATACATCTCAATTTGTTAATTTATTACTCAGTCACTTGCCATCTTCTTTGCACTGGATTCACCTAAATATTGGGTCGAAATTTTATTGCCTTAGTCACTACATTCTTAGTGTTGGGGACTCTTTTCGCTTCTGGACATTCTCTCTTGTGGTCTACAATTAAGGATAATCGACTTATTTAGCCTCATTTCTTTTTTAAACAATTTTAGGTAACGTGTACAAGGATTTTGTATTTTTTCCTTCCACCTTTAAAGCTCTATACTTGCTTATTTTAAAACTGTCTCAGAATCTAAAATAATTGAGATACTTGATTTGTTGATGGTTGCTGTCTACTTTTACCTTTGAAGTTTGGAACTCTTTCCTTATCCAAAAAAAAAAAAAAAGTTGGGAACTCTTTCACTTGAACGTAGACTTCTGCTTTCTTAAACATAGATGACCAAAGTCTATGGTGTCCTATTATCTTGCATAGATGATGATCAAAAGTTAGATCTTCTCAGTTTCTAATGCACAAACAACTTACTGTTTTATATAAATTGTGAGTATTCGTATGCTATTGATTCCTTTTCTTCCTACTCTATGAATTGTAAACCATGAGAAAATAGATTAAATGCCACATATTACTGTAGTTATGCAGTTATATGTCAATGAACCGTGTTTCTAATGTTGCTTATTTTTTCAGCGATGCTGACTCATCAGATGATGAATTTGGACACGGAGTTGACAGGTCATGTGAATGTATTATTCAGTAGACTGCTATCTTCTGTACATATAGAGTTTGTTACATTGTTCATCAGGCAAGCATGTTATTTTTCTTGGGCATCGGCAATTCCTATTAGATGATTGGCAGGCCGTATATGACCTAGTCAGTTAAACTTGCCTGCCATCTATTACCTCCTACATTCATCCAAGCGGCTTTGAGCAGGAATAACCAAACCTCAAATTACTGTATTTTCCTCCCTTACCTTTATTGCAGCCCATGCTTGCTGGCATATGTCTTCAGGATTTTAATTCGGAAATCGTGTCCTGTAGTGCTTTATCTTGTTGTCGTTTCTCTCGTAACTTTCTTATGCGAGTTTAAATCGGTGGGCCACTTTACTAGATGTAAGTGGCATCCAATATCTCCTCAACCTCATAGTTGTCTTTGATTTTTTATTTTTTTGGCTTATGTTCATGGTTGTTCTCGATGCTGGAAGTTCTGTAAATGTCAAATTGGAAGGAGAGGAATCCGCCTAAGGTGGAGGTCATTAATCGCCGATGTCCTTGTAAAAATTATAACCTTTGTGAGCGTCATCAAATTGAGAGCATGGAAATTCCTTGCCTTATAGCGGTTGTTCTCAACTTCTTTATGGGTTATGGCACCTCCAATTAGGGTATGCGTTGTTGGGGGAGTTGAACGCTGAAATTGGAATAGAAATAAATGACTTTTATAGTTGTTTGATTGGAGAAAGTTTTATTTTCATTCAGATTACAGAAAGAAAGAATGGGAATGCTTTCAAAATTTAATTTCTATTCTTTTCTAGTATTTAAAGTATTTAAATTTTATTTTGATTTCAATCAAGAATCCGACATGTTGGAGGATATGCTATTCCGATTTTAGTCGTGAATCAAATATATCCTTAATGCAACGGCAATATCAATAGGATTCATATTATTGCACATGCAAAAGCTTTTGAGTACCAGATTTCTTATGTAAAATGTGGTTGTTGTTTCCATATTCATAATAGATGAAGCTATTCGTCAATATAAAATCTATGGGCTGCATGCCCTTGGAGTACAGGACTTCTTGTGTGCACCACCTGGTGACGGAAAGCGTGTCGCGTACTCACCTATTCTACTTGGACATGGTGGAAAGGGGTTGAGCTATTTTTGTTTTCGGCCCGCTTTAATCATTCTTCCTGTGGGTTGGAGGTTGTTATGGTTACATCCAGAGGTAGCTGCGCCTATCCCCCCCCCCCCCCCAACCCATCTTTATTACCCAAAAAAAAAAAAAAAACAAAGGTGTCGCGTGGGCTGCACATTAAGTCTATTTCCTTAGGGTGGTCAGCCTTGACATCCCGTTTTAGCTGAGACGTGCCACTGTAGCGTTGTTCAAGAGAAATTATTGCTCGAACTACGCCCAGATAGACCAGCACAAATCTCGAAGCACATGTACGGTGGATAACGGGCAATCAAGAATTCGTCAAATACAAGGGTTAAAGTGGCATGTTATCCAGTATGGGATTTGGCCGGTCTACCTGGACGTGGTCCAGGCAATAATTTCTTCTTGTCCAGGGTCCAAACGAGCATGGAGAAGGAGAGGAAAAATTATACATGTCAATAGTATTTTGCCATATGGCTAGGCATGCCACATTAGCTTAAGTTAAGGGAGAAGAGCACTCCCTCTCGCCGGCGGAAAAATTCTAATCGCCCCTCCCAGCTCCTCATTATTATTCTACGTGATAAGAAAAAAAATATTCATTGCAACAGTAATATCATATCAAATTTATAACAAATCAATAATAATCTTTATATTTCATCGATTGTCGTGTATTTCATTAATTTTTATGAATGATACCCAATATTATTTTTGTGTATTTTACTCATTCTCGACTTATGATTGGCTTGTTACAACGATGACGTGGTATCACTATTACAGTGAATATTTTCTCGTGATGAGAGGATAATAGGTGGCATTGAAATTAATAAGCTAGTCCCAATCACCAACCTCTCTGTAGAGGACAGCGACGGCAGGGAAGGTATTGATGGCTATGGCGCAGTAGGTGACAAAATCAGCTTTTGTGATTATTGCTAATGGTGGAGAAGATGGGGTGGCGAGCGATGGCGTTGCAGAGGTCTTGGTGCTCGATGAGGGGGGCCTCTAGATCGAGATGGACAACGTAGCAGTTGGCAGGACGATAGAGGGTGAGGTGGGCATGTTTCATGATTGGCCATCACAAACGGTACCAAAGATGTGAAAACCAAGGTAGAGTGAAGCTTGGACTTGATGAAGACAAAACCATAGTAGGCTGTAAAGAGGTTGGAAGTGGAAGGGGAGAAGGAGGAGAAAGGGAGGAGGGAGACAGGATGGAGAGCAAGTGAGGTGTCGGGGTAGGGGAGATTTGTCCCAAAGAGGAGGAGGAAGACGATAATTCACTTTCTCTTCAAAATGCATACGACAGAATTGTTCTAATCAATAATTTTTTCTTTCTATGCTCTTCAAATAGCATGTCCAGCAATGTGGCAAAATCCCATTAGATGCACCATGCTTGCACATAGCGCGTCTGGCCGTGTGATAAAATCCCATTAGCATGGTACACCAAGATATAATTGCTCGAAAGAGAGAAAATATAAGAAGAGAGAATTGGATACTGGATAGGGGTTGTATCATTCTTCTTTCGCACGAATCCATCGTTGACCCACTGCACAGCTCTCAATATGCTCTGAACTCTATCATCAGCCCATCTGTACAGCTCTCAAAGCGGCCAGTGGATGATCCAACGGTGGATTCGCGGAAGGTCAATACTTCTTTCGCGCCAAATATGCAAACAGCCACCCTCCACGCTTAGATACACAGTGTTACGTTGTTCCTATGCGGACATCGGGCATCGATGGATGATAGTTAGCGCATCACGTTGTTCCTATGCGGACGAAGCGCCCGGCCGTCAACTCCGATCATCCGATGGCTCCACCTGGCTGCTTTAATTCCATTTGGACCGCTTAAACCAGGGGTTCTTCGTATCCCGAAGGTACACTGTATGTAGTTCGTTTTAAAATGCTGGGTTCCGGGGGGAAAAGGCGGTAAGTCTAGTATCCGCCCTTCGAATCCCAGAAAGCGGAGAGAGAGAGAGAGAGAGAGAGAGAGAGGATCCGAGTCCCAAAACAATATCCTCTTTTCTTTGCAAGAATCCTTCCATCATGGGCTCCGATCTTGTTCTTCTTTCACTGTCGTCTTTCGCTCCTCGAAGCAAACCCTAAGCTTCGCCCGGACGAGGCCGTGACAGCTATATCTCTTTCCTTGGGATTTCAAGGTGAGGAATCGATCTTTTTGTTGAATTTAGGGTTCTTTGTACGAAAAATTGGCGGATGACAGCAGAAGTTGCACTTTTTTTTATCTTTTCCATGCTGAGATTTGAATTAGGGTTCTTGTCGGTGATTGCCAATGCTTTCTTTGAATATATTAATTGTTTGAAAGTGTTTTTTTTTTTTTTAAGCTTGAAATGTTGGACTTTTACTATCTTTTGATTGTTCGGATTGTTAAAAGATGACAACTTTCGGGAGATGATTTCGTAACCTGTGCTTTATATTTTGTGTGGTGCTGCTGCGTTTAAATCTTTTTCTTTTGAAATTGTTGATGGCTTTCGCGTGGCTCAAGATCAGGAGTCCAAAAGATCGTTATTTGTTGAAGCATGGGTTTGATCCACGCTTCTTGACGACATCAAGATGGAGGTGAAAGGAAGCTGATTTTGGGATGTTTGCACATCCATGATAGATAAGCAACAAAGGCCATGAATTTTTATTGCTTATGGCCTGTCATTGAATCTCAAGGTTGCGAAACCCTAGCTCGAATGGATTTCTGTTAGGTTTGATGGACATCTGTTTAGGTTTTGAAGCAAAAACCAAGCAATTGAACGTGTATCTCTCATTAAACCCCCATGTTCTCGATTAGTCTATTGCTATCATAACCTACTATCTATTCTTAACTCTAGCATCTATTCATCCTCTATCATGATGGGTTTTTTTACATTCATATATGTTGGATTTGTGCCTTAGAAGTCAATTGTTGGCTGACATATTATATATTTCCAGAATCTAAATTTGTACTTGTAATACTTTTATTATAAATAAAGATTGTTTTCTTTCCAATCATGCTTATGTGCCCATGATTTGTCCTAGAAGTTAACAAAGATGATTTTTATATATTTTTAAAGAGTTAAAAATTTGAGACATATATTAATTAGTGGTTAATTTCTAAATGCTCTTGATCAAGGGATCATCACGGAGGATAGTGATCAATCCATTTGAGATCGGTGTACGGTTCACCTCCCTTGTGGACAGATGAGTCTTGAGTCTGCAGTGTAGAGACACTGGGATGAAGGTGCAGGTGGTTGTTAGAGAACAACTTGCACTGAGCGTGAGCAATACGAGAATCACATAGATGTTTACTCACTCGTCAGTAGGCTTCTCGATGCTGCAGTGGTATGAGTGGTCCTTTGACTTGCGGTGATATTGGCTATTCGCAGCGAGGCTACTGAGTTTGACTATACGTTCTCTTGGTCTCTAGCCATTCGGATCCTTGCTGTGTATGTTGGCTTCAGTAGGTCCAGGTTCGTTGTTTGGAGTAGGATGCACTTAGATAGAATTTATCGATCTTGGTAGAAAAGGAGAAGTTCTATGTGATTTGCGAGATTGAATTCAGAAAGTCTTTGGCCAAAGCAAGTATGAAGACTGGAAAAGAATTTTCATAGGATTCATAAATGAACTCGAGTCGAGCCAATTTTACATAAGACTGATGATGGAGTTTGACGAGTTCTCCATGACCTCCATCAAGTTGGGATTCACGATAGAAGAACTAAATCATACGATAACTGTACCTAAGGATTTGTATTTTCATTTTACTGGATCGTCACTACATACTGTTAGGTGTCACTGATGGATTGTGAGACTCATCGGACATCATCTTGATGATCGATGGTCCTTGAAGGGTAGAATTGAAAATGTTTCAATTCATCGAAAAGAGTTTCGATGATATTGTGATAGAGATAACAATATATCTCACTACCAGATAGAATGGAACCTATGGGGTCACACATTAAGGGATTTAATCTCGAATTTGCCAATTGGGCTTATGAAGTTCCAATTGGGTTAAGGTTTATTGGAAACTCTATTAGGTTTATGAGAATTATGCTAGCATATGGTTAAACCTAATTCTTTTCGGGACTTTGATTTGATCAAGTTCATAGTCTTGAACCTAACCTAAATTCATTTGGATTTAATTGGGCTCTTAATTATAAGTCCAAGAGAATTTAATTAAGTCAATTAGTTGGCATAATTATCCTAACATTATCTCTTCTATATTTTCTAATTATCTCTAAGTATGCATGTGGAATAGATGAAAGAATAGGTGGCGTAATTTTTTTTTGAAAATTATTGAGCGCCATATCCTAGAGGGGCCCACCCCCTCTTATGTGTCATGGCATGGAGAGGGTGGGGTCCATGCTCCATCTCTTATGGCTGGAGATCCCTTTATGGGGCGCTAAGAGTTGGCGTCCCAACCACCTGATATGTATTCCATAGATGGTTATTGTACATGCTTAAAAGGGCTGATTAATTACTTTTTATATCTGATTTTATTTGACATAAATTATATTTAAAAGGTAGAGGATTCTTATGAGATAAGGATCTACCTTTTGAAGATGACAGGATTCCTAATATGTGTCAGGGCTTATGTCTATTTAAAGGGAGGTTTCTAGGATTTTTTAATAATTGATTTTTCATCAAGAAAATCTTTCCTCTCTCCATCTCCACACCTCCTCTCTCTCATATTCTTCCTTTCCATGCCTAAAGATTGGGTGTTCTCTCTTCCACATGCCTAGAAGGAATTTTGGTGACTTAGAGATCAAGGATCGAGGAGAAGAAGAAGAAGGCTGTAGATCAAGGAATTGATTTCTCAGTTAAGATCAAAAGAGTTGATCAGAGTCCTCAAGGCCAAGGTTCTTCTTGAGAAGGAGAATCTTCTACGAGAAGAAAAGTTCGAGGTTGATCCCGGTGGATATCCGTAGAGGCCGGACACGTGTGCAGCTCCATCTTTTACGAATCCGAGATCATTTGAAGTGGTGAATTTCTACCCGCGCAAAGGTAGTGAGATATGATCTTATATTTTTCTTAAATTTCAGATTAATTATATGTGCTTTCTTCTGGGCTTGGGTAGGTTTAGATTTGGTATCTTGCATGTGGGGTTAAAGGATTTAATCCGATTTATTTTTCGCTGCATGTTTTCAAAATTTTAAAATCTACACATGCTGCCTACCATGTTTTCTATCAATATCTAGCTTCTTCTCTGACAATCTGGTCAACTAGGTTTCAGGACGGCAAGTATGATAGCCCCAAACATTTCGAATTTATGCATGAAACTTGTTCCCTTTCATTTGATCCAAGAATAATGCCTGCATAATCCAGATAGCTCATTTGAAAAAGTCGTTCAGCTAATGTGGAGCTCTCCTGTTGCTATTGTTGTACTCACACTATGCAGACAAAGGAGCAACAAAAAGCTTCTGACCAGCTGAGTGGCTGCCCTTTTAGGTGAGATATCCTGGTTGCTAAATCATCTCTATTGATTTGATTGATTGGAGGGTATTTGGAAGCAAATGAATAGCAGTAGTTGGGTTTATCGTAGAATACTTCCATGTGGAAATATTAGATTTCCCTCTTATCCAATTAAAGTTTGACCTTTCTTATTCAGATTTGATCCAACTCTCAATTTTTGAATTTAGAGTGGCATGAGTGCATGGTGAGACTTTGAAGTAGGTGATCTAACCTACATAGATGTTTCATGCTATTAATGTCCAATTTCCTTTAATGGTCATAATAAGAAGGGAAACTACACATTAAGCACAATATAAACATATGGTAGTGCAAGGAGTGTAACTAGAAATATAAATATAACATGATAGGAAGGTCTCATATGAGAGGGAAAAAGAAGGCATACCAATATTATAACACAATATTAGTAAATGAATATTTATTTTACCTTGTGTGGCTTTAGAGAGTCTTTTTTTTTTTTTGCCAGAAGAGAGATTGATTCGGAAGGCCAATTTTGCATAGTGTCTTGGGATTGTTGTTTGGAGGGAGCCAGGGACTGAAAAGGTTGTTAGCAAAGTCAAGGTGGAGCTGTGGAGGTATCGACAATGTTATCTAGATACCGATTTTTTTTGATGTGTTAGACACTTGGACACTTGGGATATCTTTTGCTCATTAATACCATTTAATTATGATGCCATCATCAGTACATGTCTATGGTCTACCTTTGCTATTTCTATGTTGAAGTTATTAAGTCTAACATAACTATTAGCAACCATTTTATCAAATTTTTGAATGAAAGAGCATAGTTTTATCTCATTATTCATTGTATGTAAACATCAATATGAAGTTATACATATATAAGATACATGCATGTCCCCATGCCCTTCTTTTATAAGATATGAAGTTAGACATACTTGGATATTTGACATGTGTGCCGTATGTCCAAGTAATATTACTTATCAAGGCAAGAGTGTGGGAATTGATGGCCAATGCAGTCTTGGATGAATCAAAGTGGTTTTAAGGGGTTATAAAAATTGTCTAGTTTTGGCATGAAATGGGTTCTTTCCCATAAAGGGCATGTGGGGAAAAATCTATGACCACATTCACAAGATCAAATTAATGGCATGGTGATTTGATTTGGGAATAAATGATATGGTACACTAGGGTGGATTAGTATTATTGGTCAATCTATCTAGTTTCCCATTGGATCCTCAGCCAGTTGCTATGTAAAAATAGGAATCCTAACAATTGGTTACGAGTGTAATAGACAAGGGATAGTGGATAATTACCGATCAAGGACATAGGTGGGGCAAATAGAAAGTTTTGGTCCACCTGGATATATCTCATCATTTCTCTTGATTTGAGGGCATGCAAAATAATTATTTTTCATAGATGACCAGAATAACAGACTCAAGGCTTTTACACTCGATTTTGGTCCCCTAGACGTAGTTTTAGTTTGGGCAATTGTGGTAGCTTCGGTAGTTTTTTTCTGGGTTTTGAAGTCTCAGTGGAACAAGAAAAATGTAAAAATATATAAAAGAAGAAAAACTAAGAAATCAATTTACATAATGTTATTGTGTTTCGAGTTATCCAAAATTATAATTTATGTAGCTCAGGTAGCTTTATGCCAAGAACTTATTGAAGCCTAATCATTAAGCATGCCAAAGAAATATACTAATGTATTGAATATCAATACTAAATACTATTTCAGCTAACATAACAAGTACAAAAGAGTAAAGAATTAATTATTATACTTATTCACTATGCTTCCAATAATTAGAAGAAAATGAAGGACATTGAGGTGGCACAGACAGTTCCTAAAATTCTCAGAAATAATAAAAGATCCCTACCTTCTAAAATGACTCATTTTCAAAGCAAACTGACACATGCATCTTTTCATGTTGCAGTTGTGTAAAACATAAAAGCACATCACATAAATGTATTGACACCTTCGTGGATTAAATTGCATCTAACCAACCAAAATAAACTAATAATAGAACTTAGCTAAGATAACTGAACTTAGTAAATCTGAGTAATATTTGAATATAAAAATATTTGCTTGTTAAACTGATTAAACAAGGAAAAAGTTGTTTTAGTCAATCTTAATCAAAACCCAAATTGGCAGAACTGACAATTTTGATTACTTCAGGATCATTCTTTACCAACATGGATCTATTTCTGCCAAAATAGATTGGTTTTGGCCGAAGCTTAGAACCTCGCTTTCACAAATTCTCTTTCATTCCCTTTCTATCTCTATTAACATGCAGTGCATATATTATGAGATACTATGGGATCTTATTATAATGAAATAAGAATTCTCTACTATATTTCCATTATTGACATCAAATAATTTAAATATTAATCCTCCAACCATCATATACAAATCGCTTAAAAATACTAAAACCAAGCAGATACTATTGTAATGTCATTTATGATAGGTCATTTTATTTAATTGAAGCATCTTAATAGCTCAGATAAATTGTGCCTTTGTTGGTAGCTCTTCAGGCGAAAAGGTGATTAATAATAGATAATTTATATGGTTGGCAATGGGTTGTGTTGGGCCTAGTTTAGTCAACTCAAGAGAATAAACTCATGAAACCTTGATCTATACTCAATCAGATCAGATATCATGTTAGGATCCTTTGACCCATAACCATCAGAAAGTTGACCACAAGGAGCTGACCTGACTTACTTGACCCAAAACCAAAATCAACCCAACCTGACTTGGTTGATCCAATCATTGCAACTCTTACCAACCTCAATACCAAGATCAAGTAGACAGTATTATAAATAGACTAACTGCTCTTAAAGTCCTTATTCCAATGATATGACATGACCGGAAACAAACTAACTTGACCCAAATAGAAGTTTATCCTCACAAATTGTGTCAAAGTTGTGACCCTTATTGAATCCATATAAAGTTTGGGTCAGAAAAAAAAAGAGGTATGCTTGACTTGAACTAGAAAATCTTTGACCCAAACCTAGCCAAAGGTTCAGGTCTGATGAGTTTTTTGGCTTGGGTTAGTCTTTGCGACTCTTGAGCATGGTTTGCAATATCGTGGTATGGGGGCGTACCAAACATGTATACATGCTCATATCTACTCATGGTTTGTTGATACTAGATGATAGGACACAATATTTGCCATAATACAGACCATGGTATTGTCAATTTTCAAACCTTGGATAGGAGACAGGTATATTGATGTTTGCTTGTGCATGTAGGCATGTGTATAGGAGAGAGAGAGAGAGATGATATTGGCATAACTAGCGTGGAAATGAATTGACTAGATTCCATATCATGAAGATGGTAAAGTGGAGAATGTAAATATTATGAGTAATCACTTTTGTTTTTTCCTAGCTTGGTTAAACATTGTTCATTACTTTTGCATATTTTGTAATTATACCCATGGATATAATAAGTAATAACAATAAATAGTGTTGTGGGATCGCTCCACCTCAGCTTTTATTCTCGATCTTCGCCTTTAGACATTGTCCTTGGTTCCTATTCGACAAGTTCATCGGGCTCATGCCGACTCTGTGGTCGAATCCAAGCCGATGACTCCTAAAGCCCGAAGGTGTAAAACCGTTACATGAAAAATGTGGACCCATGCCACCTCTTTTAAATTCCGGACGGTTACGATGAAACGTGGCACATAAGTTAGTGCCACTTATTGTCTGCTATCCATGATAACATCGTAGACCATAACTCTCTGTGGTAGTTACTGGTTATCAACATAACGTACTTTTTTCCTTTTATAAAAGAGAGATAAAGAGGACCCTTGGGTAAGTTCTTTTGAGAGCCAAAAAAAGTACTCCCTTGCTAATTTTCTCTCACTATTCTTAAAGCTCTGGCTAATTTAAGCATTGGAGGGTTCTCCATCGGAGAATCTCCTATGACCAAACTTCTATTTCAAGGCTTGGAAGCTCTGTCATCCTCGAACCTCCGTCGACCTTCGAGCTGCACCTCAGACGAGTGCCGACCACAGCTATTCCTCAGTCTGAAGCCTTGTGGCAACAATTTGGCGCTAGAGGAAGGATATTTGACCCAACAATTGAGAGAGAGTCATGGCAAGAACTAGAGTGTGCAATAATATCGCCGCTTCCTACCGACAATCATCCCAGCGAAGTTTGAGTGGTGTCGTGCAGGCGTTGCTCCTCAAGGACCCATGCAACCACTAGCGATGGCGGACCCACAGCAATTTGATGCCTTTATCCAATAAGTTTAGATGTTAATCAATGCCGTACAGCAGCTTCAACAACCCATGGAGTAGGGACAACCTCAGCAACCTATTCCTCAGGTGGTGCCCTCTCGCCATAGCCATCAGGCCCACTCTTAGGTTCCCAAAAATGCCCTCCAGAGCGCACATCCCTCCACCCCCATCGAACGACGATCACCATCCCACTACGGTTCTAGGCATAAGGAACGACATTGGTGCTTTTTGGCCTCCTCCGGCAGTGATTCAACGCTAGGCTACTCTCCACGTCTTGAAAAATCTCGTAGGGAGGAAGACCTCGAACAAAAGGTCTGGGAGATTGAATGCCGTCTGGATGAAGTTCAGATGGAAAGCCAGTGGTATGACGATGGCCTTAGCTTCAACTCACGATCGCCTTTCTCTTGCTCCATTCTATAGGAATCGATATTGGATTGGTTCAAGATGCTGCAGGTAGAATCAAATGATGGATCTGCCAATCCTCTAGACTATTTGAAGGGCTACAAGGCCTTTATGATGCTCTAGATTGCCTCAGATGCTTTCCTTTGCCTTGCCTTTCCGGCTACTTTGAAGAGGGTGATGCGAGTATCATACTTCGAACTTTAACTGGAGTCTATCTGTTCTTTTGAGTAACTTGGAAGACTTTTTGTTGCCCACTTTGATAACAACTGAGCTCAATCTAAGAACTCAGACAGTCTTTTCTCGATCCATCAAGAAGAGGGAGAATCTCTGTGCGGCTACATGATGCGTTTCAATGTGAATACGTTGGAGGTGCATAATTTCGATGAATTTGTAGTGATGGTGTTGAAGCGAGGACTCCGCAACAAGCGCCTCATCTTCCCCTCGATAAGACATTTTCGAGGGACTGTGCTGATCTCTTAGCATGGGCTCGGAAGTATGCACAAGTAGAAGAAGCCCTACTGCATGTAAGCAAGCTGAGAGAGGAAGAACTCCCAACAAAAAGTGCGGGTGGGAGGACTCGCGCACGATTCAAGCTAAAGGAGAGTCCTCCTGACCTACGAAAGCCTCTTGATCGAGGAGTCTGGCTTGACATTTTAACAACAATGCTCCTCTGACCGCCTCTCAAGTCCAAATTTTTGTGAAAATCGAAGGCCAAAGATACCTTCACCGGCCTTCGTTGATGAAGTCGAACAAGTGGAAGTACCACTGCTTTCATCGAGATCATGGCCATGACATTGAGGACTGGCTCCAATTGAAGGATGAAATTGAAGTCTTAATTCGAAGAGGCTATCTTGGCAAATATGTTCGAGAGCGACAGGATCGAGCTTCCGAAGAGCCGCCTTGGCATCAGTCCGATGAGGAGAATCACAACAATCGACCAACGGCTGGTGTTATCATCATGATTTTGGACCTCGGAGGCGATAGGGGGGGTACAAGACTGAGCTAAAGGATCGAAGAAGCAGAGGATCGAGGGAATAATTTTTTTTTGATGATGATGTTCGAGGAGGTCAAACTCTTCATGATGATGCTGTTGTTATATCAATGATGATAGCTTATTATGATGCAAAAAAAATCTTGGTTGATAATGAAAATTCGACAGATGTGTTATTTTATGATGCCTTTTAACGAATGAGGTTGCCAACTGATCGGCTAAGGAGTGTCAACACTCCCTCAGTCGGATCCTCGAGAGATTCTGTAGCCGTTGAAGGGGAGATCACTCTACTAGTGATCGCTGGAGTAGAGCCTCGGTAAAGGATCATTTAGCTTATTTTTCTCATTGTCCACATACCTTCAACCTGCAATGCAATCCTTCGATGACTCGGGCTGAACATGCTTCGAGCAATTGTTTCTACATACCACTTATTGGTCAGATTTCCAACGTGAAATGGGATGGGAGAAATTCGAGGAGATCAGATGCTCGTTCGGTAATGTTTCCTTGCAACCATCAAAAAGAAACGGTCAATGAAAGCCTTGTCGATCGAGGACCATAGAGAATAATTGGAGAAATCTTAAGGAGAGCCTGCTGAACAACTCGTTATGATCCCTTAGATGGTTCGAACTGAACCATTTGGATCGGTTCTCAGTTGATGTTCGACTATAAGGATTGACCAACGGCATTTCTACGAGCTAATGAGGATATTTTTCCCTGATCAACATCGGACATGCACAAGCTCAATGTGAACCTAGAGCATTGACCAATCCTAGTCCGACAGAAAAAAGAAGCCTTGCCCTGGAGCGATAACGAATAATTGAAGAGGAAGTGGACAAGCTTATGATGACGGGATGGAATATGAGGACCACTACATTTGAAGCAGTCATTTTGAGTTTGAAAATAGGGCGCAAGTGTTGTGGGATCACTCCACCTCGGTTTTTATCCTCGGTCTTCATCTTCAGACATTGTCCTCAGTCTCTATTTGACGAATTCGTCGGGCTCATGCCAACCCCATGGTCAGATCCAAGCCAACGACTCCCGAAGTTTGAAGGTGTAAAACTGTTATATGGAAAATGTGAGCTGATGCCACCTCCCTTAAATTTCAGACGGTTACAATAAAATGTGGCATGTAAGTTAACGTCACTTATTACCCACTATCCATGATAATATCGTGGATCATAACTCTCTGCGGCAGTTATCGGTCATCAAGATAACGTACTTTTTCCCTTCTATAAGAGAGAGACACAAAGGATCCTTGGGTAAGTTCTTTTGAGAGCCAAAAATGTACTCTCTTGCTCATTCTCTCTCACTGTTCCCAAAGCTCTGGTTAACTTAAGCATCCGAGGGTCTTCCACTGGAGAATCTTCGATTATCGAATTTTTGTTTTAGGGCTTGGAAGCTCCACCGTCCTCGGGCCTTCGTCGACCTCTGAGCTCCACCTCGAACGAGCGCCAATCATGGCTACTCCTTGGCCTGGAGCCTTGCTGCAACAAATAGAGATTTGGCATGTGAAATTATTATTTTTCCATCAGGGCAAAAATGACAAGTTGAAACCCATCAAACTTATGCTATTTATCATGGTTTAGCTATAGAATAATTTCTGATTCTAATGATTTTCTTTAAAGTTGTTCGAACCACTATATTGGAGTTCAAAATTCAGCTTTGCAATTGAAGCGAAATATGATACTTTTAAAGAGATTGCTTAACAGCAAGGCTCATCTTGGGAGTCAGATAGTATATAGTAGTCTTCTTCTATTCCCCTCAAAAAGAAGGTGAAGTTTAGAAGGATTAAAGAAATTGAAACTATAAAGAAAGCTAATAGTGTCTTGGAAAATGCCTTAGTGTTTGAGAACCAATCTATGCACCAATCTTGGAAAATGCCCTAGTGAATGAGAACCACAATCTATGTACCTGAATTTGTTCACTTAATTGGTATGGAAAGCAAGGACAAAATTCCCTTCAAGGGCCTACTTGAGAGGAATCCCATGGGATCTAATAGGATTGGTCAGGAAGCCTGGAGAAGAAAGAGAAGGCTTTGGGGAGAACATGAGAGGGTTGTCGTGGGGGTCATAAGGCATGATTCCGATGGGATCAAAAAAATCTCACACAAGATTTTTTTTTTAATAATACTATAGGAATCAGGCACAAGGATCCCATTTGGCTCTCTTGGCGCCTGTTTTTTCTCCAGAATCTCACTTCTTAATTAGATCCAATGGGAAGTTTCCCAACATGCCCTAAAACTAATCTTTTCTACACTTCTGGCGTACAACTGCATTAAGGTTGAATGCATTTTTTTAAAAAAAATTCTGATGTTTGTCAATGGGTAAACATTTCCTTGCGTCCAAGTAACCCAAATTACCAACTGACCTCCTTTTGAGGAAAAACTAAACTATATGAAAAAGGAAAAAAATGAACAATATTGACTTGGATAAAAATGAACTTGAGTTGGATAGTAAAATGGATCTATTTCTGCCAAAATAGATTGGTTTTGGCAGAAGCTTAGAACCTCGCTTTCACAAATTCTCCTTCATTCCCTTTCTATCTTTGTTAACATGCGGTGCATATATTATGAGATACTATGGGATTTTATTATAATGAAATAAGAATTCTCTATTATATTTCCATTATTGACATCAAATAATTTTAATATTAATCCTCCAACCATTATATACAAATAGTTTAAAAATACTAAAGCCAAACAGATACTATTGTTATGTCATTTATGATAGGTCATTTCATTTAATTGAAGTATCTTAATAGCTCGGATAAATTGTGCCTTTGTTGGTAGCTCTTCGGGCAAAAAGATAATTAATAATAGATAATTTATATGGTAGGCAATAGGTTGTGTTGGGCCTAGTTTAGTCACTTAAGAGAATAAACTCATGAAACCTTGATTTATACTCAATCAGACCAGATTTCGTGTTAGGATCCTTTGACCCATAACCATTGGTAAGTTGACCAGAAGGAGCTGACCTGACTTGACCCATAATCTATTATACCTAGCATGGCCCATACCAAAATCAATCCAACCCGACTTGTTCGATCCAATCATTGCAACTCTTAGCAGCTTTAGAATCAAGATGAAGTAGACAATATTATAAATAGACTAACTGCTCTCAAAGTCTTTATTCCAAGGACATTGCATGACCAGAAACAAACTAGCTCGACCCAAATAGAAGTCTATCCTCATGAATTATGTCAAAGCTGTGACCCTTATTGAAGCCATTTAGAGTTTCGGTCAAAAAAAAAAAAAAAAAAAAACAGAGAGATATGCTTAACTTGAACTAGAAAATCTTTGACCCAAACCTGGCCAAAGGGTTAGATCTAGTGAGGTTTTTGGCTTGGGTTAGTTTTTGCAACTCTTGGAGCATGGTTTGAAATATTGTGGTGTGGGGGTGTACCAAACATGTATACGTGCTCATATCTACTCATGGTTTGTCGAAACTGGATGATAGGACACAATATGTACCATGATGCATGCCATGGTATTGTCAATTTTTAAACCTTGGATAGGAGACATGTATATTGATATGTTTGCTTGTGCATGCATGCATGTGCATAGGGGAGAGAGAGATGATCTTGGCATAATTAGCATGGAAATGAATTGACCAGATTCCATATCATGAAGATGGTAAGGTGGAGAATGTAAATATTGTGAGTGATCACTTCCATTTTTTCCTAGCTTGGTTAATCACTGTTCATCACTTTTGCATATTTTGTAATTATTTCCATGGATATAATAACAACAAATAGAGATCTGGCATGTGAACTTATTATCTTTTCATTAGGGCAAAAATGATAGGCTGAAACCCATCAAACTTATGCTATTTAACATAGTTAGGTACAGCATAATTTCTGATTCTGATCATTTTCTTTGAAGTTGTTTGAACCACTATATTGGAGTTCAAAATTCGGCTTTGCAGTTAAAGCAAAATATGATACTTTTAAAGAGATTGCTTGACAGCAAGGCTCATCCTGTGAGTCAGATATTATATAGTAGTCTTCTAATGTTCCCCTCATAAGAGATGTTATTCTGTTCCTAAGTTGAATAATGAAAGTCCTTGATCATTAGAATTAAATTTTGTAATGGAATAGGTTTTTGATGATATGAGATTCCCATAAGCTCCAAATTTTGTAATCTAAGTAGTGATTGTTTCATGTGTTTAAGAAGTCGCTGTTGAACTCAATAACCTAGGTTGACTGCCTTATCCTTGGAGAACTTTATAATTAGAGATGATATCTTCTAAGGGGGATTCTCCTGTCTACTTAAGTTCAATACAATTTTTTTTTAATAATTTTATTGATGTTGAATACAATGATGGCTAGAATAAATTAAATCCATCTTGTGATGTAGTTCCATAATAGTTTTGGAATTAGAATTTGGTTAGAGGTTGAATTCTACCTTATTGAATCAATCCTATTCCATCTATTTATATCTTTCTGTTTCATTTTTTTTGTTTCAGAGAAAAAAAAGGATTCTCTTTTGTTGACTGAACTAAAGTCAGGACAGCGTATTTAAATTATTACAGCAGAGTAGTGGTTTTCATAGTAACTATTTAATTGTTCTTCTGGATGTAGATGCAAATTCACGCTAGATAGGTGATCCTGCTGAAAACCAGTAATTGATTGTGGAATTAGTTATTTCTTGCTAAAATCTACTATCCATGAGTAGAAATTAGATTTTTTTACAAAATTGTACTAGATAGTTTAGTTTGAGGATCAGATTCAAGATCTTCTGGCATTAATTTTATTGCATTTCTAAATTATCACATTTGTCTGTTAATCTTCTCTGGGTTTAGTCCTCAGCTGATTGACAGGACTTGTAAAACTTTGAGTCTACTGATTTGAAGCAAGCATCTTTGGCCAGAAAACATTGATCTTGTATGGATGTATGTGGTGACTGATATAGTATCTAATTATGGCATGTAGATGTCAAATGTTCATACATAGATATGTGCTTGGACCCATGTTTATGTGATACATAAACATTGTCACATTCTGCATGTATCCAATCTTAAGCATGACTATTCAGATAAAACATCAACCCTACTGATTATTGGATAGTGTTTTACTGAAATAGATGAACTGATTCTTGGTGACTTTCGACCATTGTCAGGTAACATTTTGGTTATAATATCGTATATGTTTGGATTGGGGAATAATAAATATTTTGCTATTTCATATAAGTGCTGAAATCTATGTTTCTAACTATTTTAATAGAAGGAACCTGACTTTATAACCCAGAGATGCTGAATTATCTAAGCAGCAGTTTTGTCTGAACTTACTAGTAGCAGGTTATGTCAATGCAGATTCATAGCTGATAGCTGATCACAAAGAATTTAGTGATAAGATCCGGTGTGGGATTCACGTGAAGGGTGTGATCCTAGGGTGACTGAGTTACCATGAAGACTGGTGGGAAACAGTGTAAAACAACTGTGCGGGCGCATAGAAAAAACGGACTTGGCTGCACAAAATCTGTTACTACAAAAACTACCAAGCAGAGGCGGACAACAACAGGTAATTTCATGGCGTTGTATTGTAGCTTACATAATTTTGAAAAACTAACCTGCATCATTTTGTTGGTATTTGTTGAAGTTCTCCCATTTTGAGTACCTCAACAATATCTTATTAATTATCTCTGGACTCACATCATATCTTAAACATGGAAGCATATGATTGACAGTATATTGCACATATGTAGTGCTTTGGTTTCTCTGGTATCCAAGTAAACTTAAAAATTAAAACCATCAATAGAGGAGTCTTGCTAAGCTGGTTTGTGAACCTTGGTTTTCTTTTCTTTTTCTTTTTGTTTTGCATTTTTTTGAAATTCTAAGTTACTTCTGTTTACAGGGAAAAAGAATTCTCCAGAACAACCATCCCCTCTGCAAACCAAGGTTATGCAAACTAGCCTCCAGGAAACAGGACCTGGAAATTATACACTTGTATCGAAACAATGTCTACAATGCCGTGAGAAGCTTAAGATGCAGCTGTTTCCAATAGATGAAGTGACTCGGAAAGGAGTGGAGCAGGTGAGATCAAAACCCGAATAGTAATGAATGACAGTTTTGACTCTGCTTTACGGGGAGTAAAATGATAATTGTGATTAATTACTTGTGGCTAAACTACACCTATTATATAACATGACCTGCATTCTTGATAATATCACAGGGCCAACATAACCCTTACCTGGAACTGATTTTAACAACTCGAAAGAAAATATCATCAGTGGTGAAGCACCTCAATGTCAAGTGGGGCAGTTCAAAATCTTCATCAGGAGAGCTAATGCTCTTTCCATACAATGCACAGATAGACACTCTAGCCAGTCACAGAAGATGGACAATAAAAGATTCTGATATCACTGCAGCTGATGTGTATGCTTCCATCGGTAACCCTGCCATTTTCCGTTTGAGGTATACGTCATGTATTTGTGCTGGTTGTGTGTGTAATCTTCTCAATCATGATTACGATCAGCTACTGAGCTAAAAGGCATTACTTGGATATTCTTTTTCAAGATATGGCTGGTTTTCCAATTCGGAGCCAACAACCGGTGGGATACTTCCGACACCTCTTCATTCCGAAGACAATTTACAGACTAAAGAAATCCCGCCTATGAATATCACTGACATGAAAGCGCCTCAGTGTCCTGTATCAAGCATGGAAAATGAGCCAGTGGATACCAATAATTCGTTGAACCAAGTCCCTGGTGAAGCCCTTGTGTTGGATAAATCAGTTCAAGCGGTGGTACTTAGCTAATCTCCTCTGATTTATTAACCAAATATTTTCTTCGCCATTTTGTATCTGTACGGACTATGCCTTCAACTTATTCTTTTGTTTTTATGGAAAAGGATAATCTAGGTAAAAGTGACGTGCTTTCATGGGCTGATGATCTATCTAACATAAGCATTGGAGCTCTTCTATCTGAAACATCACCAGCTTTAGATGTCAACTTTTGCCATCCATTGCCTGCACAGAAGAACTCAAGTCTTCAGCAGATTCCAATTACCTGTGATTCATTTGATGTTGCTATTGCTTCCCTTGTTGCCCATCATCAAACCACAAATCAGTCCACACAGGTTCTCCATTCGTCCATTTGGGATGCTGAAGAAACATGTCATGCATTTCCATTTCATAAGATCAGTTCAAGCAATAATGATCCAGCTTCATCCAAAGATGCTCTTATGACTACATGCGTAGGTTCAAATTCAGTGGGAGTTAATGATGTGGTAATTTGTCTTGCTTCTCCAAACTGGAGCTTGTACTATTTAATTGTTTAGAATATTTTTATTATTATTCGTGGTGGAGCAAAGATTAAAACCTGTTCATCAACTGCAATTTTGCAGCTAGGCACTCAGGTGGGGCATGCATCAGCAGAGCATGTTTATCAAGAACCTGTGACTAATCTGCAGATCCAAACAAAGAGTGACGCAATTCCAGAACTTGCGGCAGGCTTGCAGCCCAACGCCCAGGATAATGCTAATAAAGAATTGAAAACAAGTTCAGAGCCTCAAATAGAAGCTTTACGCAACAGTGATTTTGGGAGGGTGGATATCTACTGGGTATTGATAATGTTTTCAAATATTTTCTTCTGCTTATTGTTCAACTCCAGTTTCAGCAATTGAAGACAGCTAATATGATTTATGTTTATTTTTCCAAAACTGCACAGCCTGAGTCCTTGGCTACACTGGAACACGTGGCAACTTGCTCTAGGCAGATGAACGGTGGTGACACTCTTAATCTTGGCGCATCATTTGAGACAAGTCTTGATGCATTCCAGAACTTCTCTATTTTTTGATGCAGAGAAGATGCCCTATTTTTGAAGCTGCGTCATAGGTTTGTTCCTCTTTGTCCAGAAATTTCAAGTTGCTCAGGCAATATATTCGTTTCTTCGTTAGATTCACATGATTCAGCCTCCTAAAGAAAGTGCAAGTTGCATGGGGAGTGTTAAAAAAAAATGACATGGAGACATTTTCTCAGTTTTAAATGCAACCTTTAAACAGCAACATTTTAAGTTGGGTGCAATAATTGTATTGTTCAATTGTTATTATATTTTCATAAAGTATCTTTTCAAATTTTTTAGTGTCAAAATAATTATTTTTTTTAGTTTTTTTTTTCTTCTATAGGATTTCGGTTAGGTCTATATTCACAAAGATCTAGCCTAGCAGGCCTTTTTTTCCTTCTATGGGATTTTGCTTGGCCCACTTTAAAGCTATTTTTGGATATTTATGAATCTGGATTCAGCCCAGTTAGCAAATTTTTTTTTTTCTCCATCCTATAAGATTTGAGCTGGCCCACTCTGAAGCTATTATTGAATATTTATGAATATAAGTCTAGTCCAGGCAGCAAGTTTGGTTTCCTTTCTATGAGAATTGGGCTAGTCCACTGCAAAGCTACTCTTAGGTTTATCATATAAGTCTAGTGCAGTTAATCCTATGATTTTACTGATTGTACTGTCCTAATCCACAAATCCAATAAGATTTTCGGCCTAGTTATCTAAAAAAATCTTTAATTATTAGGAAGGGATATAAGGGTGAAAAATACTATATCGAATTTCGTTCGATGCATTTCATGAAAATGTTGTTAAGATCATGGATGGTATGCTGCCTTCATCCTTTTGTAAGATTTGGATTTGGGGTGCATTTGGTTTATGACTGAAATTAAAATCAAAATAGATTAGAATGGAAATAGAATGATCATATTTTTCTATGCATTTATTTCATAATTGAAATTGGAATAGAAGAGTCCGGATTGAATTTTGAGGGATTGGAGCAATTTTTATTCTTTTAAGAAATCAGAATGATAATGAGATTTTCTCCGATCAAACAATTAGAATGGGAGTCATATATTTCCATTGCCATTTTAGGACCTAATTTTCACCAACCAAACATATCCTTAGTGTAAAAAAGAGTACAAAACGATAATATTTGAGGGAGTTATGGTATAAGGGCTATATGAGGGTGGAGATTTATGAGGGTGCTATTTTAAACTGAGTTAAGTGGTCCCAAAGAGGATGGTGGAGGCTATAAAGGAGTGTGTTTTTAGTTAGGTGCACAGCCATGTAAGATGGAATCTTCTTCATGATATGCACTTAGGCTAAAAGAGTGGGGGAATGGATGTCAAAGATGTGATCATAATAATTAGGTCTAGCTTGATCTTATATTCCAGTTAAACTAGATTAAATTTTAGTGCACATGTCCAATTTAGGTTTTCTTGGCATATACATTGTGTTTTGCCTTCAGGTTGTGCAGTTGCATCTGGATCGGGCTCGGGTCAATTGGATTGGGATAAGATGGATTGATCACTTATGGTCAGGGGTAAGATTGAGTATCAGGTGTGATCTACCGGCTCAATTTAGGTTGGATACGCAACTCCTTGTTACTTATCATTCCTTCAATTTTATTGGCCAAGCAAGTGGTTCGTTTGGTATCTAAGCATTGTCGAAAGTGGTTCTTCTTTTTCTGTTTTCAGATCAACTGCATTGTGCCGAGGGCATTAATAAACTACTATATTTTTCATTCCAATAGCTACTTATAGGTTTAGCATTTCCTTCCCCAGTCTCATCTTCGTGGTCTTCGTTAAGATTCATTAGTTTGACTGGGTCTAAATTCGTATATGACAAGTTCGCTCGTCCTTCCCACGCTTGCTTGCCGGCCGAATACAAATGTTTGAACGTAAACGTGGTAATCCATGTATTCATCATCATCACTGCTCAACAACTTCCAGCCTCTGACCGTGGCTGCGGAGAGTGGACCAAGAGCCTGCCGCAAATGTCCAGATTCGAACAACGCCAGTTTCCCGATTTACACCCTCGGCTTTTATTTTTTGAAACCTTTTTGTGTCTCCTGAAGCAGTCAATATGGTAATATAATAATGCCAACCGATTTCGAAATCTAATACACCACTCAGCCAACTGGTAATTTCTCTCAAGAATGGGAGCGACGGGGACGGGCCGGACGGTAGGTGTGCTCGCCAAACCGTGAGACCTACGCCGGATCGCTACGTCCAAGACTTGGACCCTGCGAATGCCACTGGTGAACATCTGAATTGGATCTGACCAAAACAGTGAGCCATTGTGCGTGATCTATTATATCTAAACTGTTTATATATAAAAAATTATATGATTTAAAAATTTACAATATATGATCAAGTGATTGGAAAAAAAAAAATATGTGATTTCATATTATTTAATTTTTTTTAATTTTTTGACCATTTGATGTACAAATTATATAATTTTTTATATATAATTAATTTTAAAATAATATATTATATCTAAATGTTCGGATCATCAATATAAGATCTTCATCATTTAATCTAGATCTAGCTAGCATCTTGCTTGTAATGCTCCTTCATCCATTGTGCTGCCAAAGCTCCATCATATCCACCACGGTGGGCATTCTTTTTTTTGGTTTTCTTGTCGACTTTACATTTATAACAATCTTTTTGGTGCTCCCTGTTCTATTCCTTTCTCACATTTAAATGTTTTTTTGGATGTAGGCTAGGCCATCCTTCTAGGGATAGCTTATGGGCGTGCAATCATGGCATTTCTCGCGACCTATCTTGTCCATTGATACACTTTATCCTCTTGGACTGCATGGATGGATCTCTCTCCCCCTAAAATTATGTCTCTCCCCTTGTTTATGGCTGTTTCTCTATTCCGCATCTTTCTTCTTGGCCCCGTACGAGGCTTGCCTCTCTCTCACCCGGGCCCAGCAAAGCGAAGCGGTGTAAGAAAGCTCACCATCATGTGTATGAATCACCATTTAAAAACGAGGATGTGTAGGGGGGGCCAAAAGCAAATTAAGATTTTGGCTTATGTTTGGAACCCGATCGAGGCGAAGGATTTGGGCTAACCCAGGCTCAGACAATATTCTGACATGGCCGCTCGCCAGACTGCACCTCAAATCATGAATTTGCGCCTTTTTTTAAAAGAAATTAATCATTACTGATATATTTTGATTGTCATGAGTTTTTATTGCGTCATTCCTTAAAAGATTAGATATGCTAGTGGTATTTCCTGCCTATAATGGAGGTTTACTGGTGTATTACGTGGCTACAAATCCATCCATACCCGCAACACTTGGGACAAATTCGGGTCTTGAGTTTTAGCCATGGGCAAACCTAGTTTTAAAGTAAGGTCGAATCGGCTAAATTATATATGAACCACTTATGCGTGAGAGACCAATAGTGAGGTTTTATTTTTCTTAGATTGATTATTGCACCAAGCACATACCAATCTTTGTCACTACAATTACGAATCAGCAGCACCACATCAGTGTATCATATACTTACTAGCTCACTTCTCTCTCTAAAATCTGAAGAAGTTCCTTCGAAGTCATCTGCCACACCTCGATTGCTTTAGGTTATTAGTGGTATTTCACCCCCACAACAACCCCCCCCCCCCCCCACATACACAACCCAAACCCAAAACCCCAAAAAAAAAAAAAAACACTCCAATATGGGCCCCTATAACCAGTATTCAAGCTCAGCCCATATTGATCCAATTTCAAGTTACTCGGCTCCCCTTTCCCGGCCGTGGGGTTCACGTCTTGGACAAATCCAAGGCAGAAGATGCTGGAAAGATCGATCAAACACCATTCAGCCGGCCGGTCAAGACCACCCTTAGGTCAAGCACATCACTGGTCTAAGTTCTATCAAGCAAGTGGCCGGATCGATAATCTTGCAAAGCTCCAGACTTGGACCATTATTTGCTACTTGATGTCGGAGTGGAGAGCGAGCATCTTGTCCTATAAATAGAGTGAGGCACACCACCTAGGGCCAGTCATCTCATCTTCTCTCCGTGCCTTGTTAAACGCCACAGTCTTCTTCCTCCAATTCAAAACAAACGCCACTGCTCCGGATTGTTAACCTCTTCCCCTATCTTAGACACTAATGGGCTTCATCAAGGTGCAACTTCTCCTCCTTGCATACATCTTGCTTGCGACTCTTTTGCATCCATGCCTTGGTGAATCCACAGTACCCTCGCATCCAGGAAATGCTAGAAAAATTGATGGTGAGTTTTAAGTTTCTCCATCTACGTGCACTATTTTTTGACTTTTGAGGTATTAGAATATTGGTCAGTTAAGATTAAGGCTTTATATTTATTTATGATATCTAAATGCTAGTTGTTATTTTTACTACTCTTCAAATGCAGGCACGGCGATTGATCAGGGCATTGCTTACGTGTTGATGCTTGTGGCCTTGCTTGTTACCTATATTGTCCACTGACTGATTTCAACAAGAATTGTCGGAGCCTTTGTTACATTGCCTTCCCTCTAAATATACTACAATGGTGTTGTTAGTTGTGTCATAATTTGCAGTCAGTCAATTGTAATTGGATGTTATTCCTTCGATTCATAAATAATTATTTATGGAGAAAAGAGTCCTTTGATAGAAGCTGGAGTCGGGTGTATCATGTATGTCTTCCTCTACGGTTTCATGAACTAAGCAATCGTGAGCCACCTAATTAATGTGCCATGATATTCCTATATTTATTTGTTTTGTGTCTGTATAATGCATACATACATACATACAACTATGTATGTATGTACGTATATATCTACATGCATAGATGGATATATGGATGGATAGTAAAGCAAGGAGTACTTATGAAAGTCGTTGGTTAAAGTACAAAATCGATAATCATAATTTTAAGATGAAAATTTACACTTCTAACTACAATTTACAAATTTTGTATTATTTAGAAATGAAAAAAAATGGTGAGCACAAAGTGGATGGCAGTAATATAATCACAAAGCTAAAATATATCGTATACCATGTGTTGCGGCCAATCGCCTCGTCGTCCGATCGCCGGGAAGCGTGCACCTGCAAAAACGAGAAGTCCACTCTAACCGGAGGCGGCTCCGGTCAGGGACCCTCCGACGGTCAAGTCAGAGAGGTGGCTGGGCAACAGTGAAATGTAGACGGAGAGCTCGATCGAGAGAGAGAGAGGGAGAGAGGAGCGAGCCTGCGTTTTTGAGAGAGACGGAGCGGATCGATCCCCCTGCACTGTTGCCTTCCCCGGTTTATATAGTGGAGCATGGTATGGCGCCGTCATTAATGGCGCGGACAAGTGAGGAACTGTCAACTCACTGCGGACTGTCAGAGTCGCCGTGAAAATGTCACGTCGCCGTGCGGCTGTCAAATCACCAGGGTTGACAATGCCTTCGGCGGGACAATGTCCCTAGGTAGCCGTGCCGCATGCCGCTGTCAGAACTGACAAGGTCTGTCGGCTGTACGGCGATTGGAGGAGTCGGCCGACCCTAGGTCGGTGGCCAGCAGAGTGGCGTCGGGTTCCTCCGTCGGTCGGCGAGTTTCATGTGAGTCGGCCATCAGACCTCTGGATTCAGTCGGTCGGGAAAGATAGGCCCGACATATTCCCAGTCGGGGACGGACCGTTGAATGGCCGGTAGTGGCGTCCGTCAGTCGGTCGCTCCGACCGTCAATCGGTCGGTACGGCCGTCGGCCGGTCGGGGCAGAGGTCGGTCGGGCCGCCGGTCGGTCGGTCGGGCCGTCGGTCGGTCGGTCGGTGGGTATCCCCCAACAGTTGCCCCCCTCCACTCCTAAGTCGGATGGTGAGCTGGCCGACGTTTTCATTCGGGCAGCAATCCTGGACGACTGGGAGTGGATTTGTCGTATGCATAGATCCGACCGTACCACCGGCTGATCTGATGTCAGACGCCTCATAAATGCCAAGCGATTTGGACGTCTAGTCGGTATCCGAAGTCACGTCGGCGTCAGGTGTCAGACGTCGCGTCTTGTCGTCGTCAGACGTTGCGTCGGTGTCAGAAGATCGGGCGCCGGATGATACGGCGTCAGACGGCCGGATATTCGACGCCGATCGCGGGAGTGTGGGCCGCTGTCAGGCGTCCCATCGGGAACGCGAATCGGCGCGGGCGCATAAATGCGGAACCGCGCCCCCGCGTGCCGCGTGTCGAGGTGGTTGGCCGGCGTCCCCCCTCCGGCATTTAATGTGGGCGGTGCGGCCGTCCCGGGACGGGGCGCGCCGAATACTCCGCCAACCGGCGGGCGCCACGCGTCGTGCATCTGTGGGCCTTCGGTCGGCGCAGAAGCATCTCGACCGTCAGTCGGCCCTATATATATAGGACCTCTCGACCCATGACCCCACACTTGCCATTTTGCTGGGGAAACTCTGTCCGGGCGATTTCTCAGTCGTCGCGGGCAGAGTTTTCTTGCTTCCGAAGGAGTTCATCTGGTTCGTGGTCCACCTTCCCCATCTTCTTCTTCTTCCTCTTCTTCTCTTTTTCTCCTCCTTCTTCTTCTTCATTCGGTTCCGGTGCAATGCCCAGGAATCCGACTCAGAGAGCTCGGTCGGGGAACCCGACCGACGACTCCCGATCGGCTCCGGAAGATGAGGCCTCCTCGCTTTCGGGGCCGAATGTCGATCGGCTTCAGGAGCAATATCGCATCCCGGAGCAGTTTCGGCTCTCCGCTCCAGGAGCCGGCGGTCGGGTTAACAGCCCTCCGCCCGACGATCTGGCGCTGTATGTCGAAGACCTTCGCGCGGGTCTTCGGCTTCCGATTCCGGAGTTCGTCCGGAATCTATTAGATTATTACGGACTCTGTCCGGCGCAACTGGCGTCGAACTCCGTCCGTCTCATCATTTTCTTCGCGCTGTTGTGTCAGCTCTTGCCGACCAACCCTCGCATTTCACTCTTCCGGGCATTCTTTGTGCTCCGACCCCACCCTAAAACCCGAGGGTGGTGGCTCTTCAACCCCCGGAAGGGTCTTGCCTTCATCACTGATCTTCCATCGTCCATTCATGGGTGGAAGAACCAGTTTTTCTTTGTTTCTTCTCCATCTTCCTGGGGCTTTCCTTCTCACTGGGGCGTGCCCCGAACCGAAGCCAATGACAACAGTCGGGTGGAAGCGGACAACCGGGAGGACTTCCACCGATTGAAAGATATGTCGGTCCCGAAGCAGAGGGAGCTTGTCACCGAACAGGCTCTCTATGACGCCGGCTTAAGCTTGGTCCCCCGACTAGGTATCGTCCGACTTCCCGGTCTCCTTTTCATCCGACTCTTGGTTCGGTCTTTAACATTTTTGTCGGTATTGCAGGGACACCTCCAAGGATGCGGCCGACAGACGTCGAGATTCGGCGGTTCGCAACGAGGAAGAGGCCAGCATTGGGGGCCGGTCCTTCACGCCCCCCGAAGAAACCTGCTCCTGCGGCGCCGACCGTCGAGGCGTCGGCGACCGACCAGTCGGAGCCCGTAATAGCCCTCGCGGCTCCGATGGCTCACACGGAGGAGAGGCCGGCTGAGGAGGCGGCCGAGGGAACATCGGCGGCTTCGCTGGTGCGGGTGGAGCCGGATGACGTTCGGAAAACCGAACATCGTCCGGCGGCGTCCGTTGGCGCAACGGGGGGCGCCGGGTCGAACTCAAGCGTCCCCTCGCTGCCGGTCCCGTCGGTCGGGGCAGCTGATCGGGGGAAAGCCCCGATGGAGCCCGCAGACGAGACAAGGTCGGGGAGCCGATCTGCGCCTCCCAGCGCGCATTACCCCAAAGGAGCGTCGGCGTTGGCCGACCACGACCTTGCAAGGAGGTTGTGCCAGGGGATCCTCCTCCCAGCCGACGTAGAGTCGCTGCGATCTCGACAGGTGACCGAGATGCTGTCGCGGTTCTACCCGATCATGGTTGAGGTAAGCTTCGCATCACTTTTTCTTTCCCTTAGAAAATTTTCCTTGTTACGTGATTCTAACGAAGCCTTTTCAATCGGCAGCTGATCTTCACGATGTCGGAACTGGAGGCCGGGTACCGAAGGTTCGGCAACGTCCGGGCCGCCTACAAGGAGAGGTCGGCGGCGGCCGAAGCGGAGAGGGCGATGTTGGCCGACCAACTTCAGCAATCGGCCGACCGGGAGGCCAAGTTAGTAGACGAGGTCTCCCGGCTTGGGTCCGAACTTAAGTCGGCCAAGAAGGAGGCCAGACATAAAGGTTGGGCCGTGCGTCGTCTTCGGCGCGAACGGGACGGCGCCACCGTCGAACTCCAAGGGGAACGCGAGCAACTTCGGGTCAGCCTGGAGAAGCTCGCCGAAGCCGAAGAGGAGCTATCAATCGCCCAGATCGATGCCGAAATGGCGAAGGCCGAGGCGGAGTCGGCGAGGGAGTCGCTCGCTCGTGCGGAGGACGAGGCAAGGTCGGCGAAAGAGTCGGCCGATCGGGCGGTGGAGGACTTCCGGGCCTCCGACCAATTTCGGGAGGAGATGCTCGAGTCGGGCTTCGCCTCGTACCGGGTAGGGTTCGAGGATGGTCGGGATGCCGTCCATGCCTTGTACCCGGAGCTAGACGTCAGCCACGTCGTCCCGCCGCTAGCCGAGGAGGAAGGAGCCGAAGAGGAAGGAACCGAGGAGATGGCCGACCAGTCGTCGGGAGGCGTCGTCGTGGCGGAAGAAGCCGTCCCGGAGCAGGTGGCGCCGACCGATATCACCTCGCCGACCAAAGCCCCTCCTTCAGCCGCCGACCCAGCACCGCTTATGGCCGACACCCCGGTCATCCCCGATCCTCCATCGGTCGAGGAAATCGACTAAGGCAGATGATCGGGCCCTGCCGACTACCTTTGTTTCTTTTCTTCTTTTTCCCTGAAGTACTTGTAATCGGGCTTCGACCCGACTTTGTAATCCTCTTTTCAGTTTTGAATAAAACTTCTTCACTTTCTCCTTTTGTTTGCAATGTCGAATGTATCTGTAATGTCGCGTGCTCATGTGAGTTGCTAACTTAAGATAAGTCGCTAACTGCCATAGGTCGGTTAGGACGTTTGGCAACTTGTGCCGACCCGAAGGTAAGGTAGGTCCCGCCTTTAGATCGGCTTCTGATAGTTAATGCTGACCATCGGGCGCGTACGTTAAGTCGGGAGCCACGAAGGTAGAGTAAGTCCCGATTTCAGATCGGACCTTGGTGGTCGAGATCTTCGGTCGGGCGCCCGTTCAGTCGGGATCCGACCGACCGTGATTACGGTTCGGCAGTCGGGTCCCGTCTGTCTTGTTTAGTCGAAAGTCGTCCGGCGCATTAAGTCGGGCCCTGATACCCTTGTGTCGGGTACACCTCCGCGCCTCGTGATATACGGTGGTAAGCCGCATATCCTCCGGCCGACTGTGACTCGGTCGGCAAGTCGTAGATGCGACTAAGGTCGCATCGTGTGATAGACGGTGGTAAGCCGAATATCCTTCGACCGGCCGTGGCTCGGTCGGAAGTCGCGACGTCGGTCGCGTAGGCATTTCGCCTTTTCTTGATCGGGGCCCGATCGGCGTGTCAGCCGATGGTCTGGCCCGGAAGTTCAACCGTAGAAGGAGCGCCAGCTCCCGTCATTGTAGATGCATCGGTCCTTGTAAGGGTCCAATGTCTCGTCGTCTGTCGAAGGAGTGTTAACTCCCGTCATTGTAGGTGCATCGGTCCTTGTAAGGGTCCGATGCGTTACCGACGATGAGGTCGTCGGTTTTGGGTGGATGCTAGGTCCACGTCAATACGTTGGAGCTTCGACGAGCGCCGATCATTAGTCGAAGAGTTAAGACTCCGAGATTTCAAACTGAATTTGTATTCTGACTACTGAATTACAAAATTCACTGGCAATATAGCTTCAGGTTGTCGGCGTTCCAAGTCCGGGGAAGGGGCTTCCCCTCAAGGGTCTCCAGCCGATAGGCTCTCGGCCCGTAGGTGTCTGCAACCTTGTAGGGTCCTTCCCAATTTGGAGCCAACTTTCCCTGATCCAAGGGCTTCAAGACCTCCGCCTTCCTCAAGACCAAGTCACCAGGCCTGAAGAGCTTTGGTCTGACCTTGGCGTTGTAATACCGGGCGACCCTCTGTCGGTACGAAGTCATTCGGATTTGAGCCTCGTCTCGTAGTTCGGGGAGGAGGTCCAGGTCGGCCCTCCGACCCTCGGAGTTGTCTGGCTCCTGATACCGCTCGACCCTTGGGGATGGCAGGCCAATCTCGAGCGGGATCATAGCCTCTGTCCCGTAGGCCAAACTGAACGGCGACTCCCCGGTCGGGACGCGGGGGGTCGTTCGGTAAGCCCACAGAACGGAGCCCAGCTCGTCGACCCAGAGACCTTTGGCTTCATTCAGTCGGGTCTTGAGTCCATGGAGCAAGGTCCGGTTGGTCACCTCAACCTCACCGTTGCACTGTGGGTGCCCGACTGAAGTCAGTCGGTGCCTGATGTGGAACCTGGCGCAGAAGTCTCTGAAGTCCTGGTTGTCGAATTGCCGTCCGTTGTCGGTGATGATGGTGTGCGGCAATCTGAACCTGAAGATGATGGATTTTTGGATAAAGTCCTCCATCTTCCGCTCGGTGATCTGCGCCAAGGGCTCGGCCTCGACCCACTTGGTGAAGTAGTCGATGGCGACAACGATGAACTTCCTATGGCCCGACGCTGGTGGGAATGGACCGAGAATGTCGACTCCCCACTGGGCGAAGGGCCATGGAGCGACAATAGGGGCAATTTGGCTGGCCGGTTGGTGTTGGATGTTCGCGTACTTTTGACATGGCTCGCATCTCCGGACCAACTCGGCCGCATCCTTCTTCATGGTGGGCCAGTAGTAGCCTTGTCGCAGGACCTTAAAGGCCAGGGACTTGCCCCCCAAGTGGTTCCCGCAAATTCCTTCGTGAACCTCTCGGAGAGCATAGTCGGCGTCGGTCGGCCCCAAACACCTAAGCAAAGGGAGGGAGAACGACCTTTTGTAGAGTCGGCCGTCCATGATGACATATTGCGAGGCCGACCATCGGAGTCGCTTGGCCTCTGCGGGATCTTCGAGACTGATCCCGTCGGTCAGGTACCGGACGATCGGGTCCATCCAACTTGGTTCGGACGTTAGCTGCTGTACTTCTTCGACCCGATCGATGCTCGACTGCTGGAGGTTTTCGACGAACGTCCGACCCAAGGAGTCGTAGGCCGACGTTGCCAATCTAGAGAGTGCGTCGGCACGGGCGTTCTCCAGCCTAGGGATGTGGGAAATTTTGAAATACTCGAGGCGCGCCACGAGGTCCTTCACTTTCTGAAGGTACTTGATCATGGTCGGATCTCGCGCCTCGAACTCGCCCTTGACCTGTCCCACGATCAGCTGAGAGTCGGAGAATGCCCGGAGGCTGTTGATGCCCAGCTCCTTCGCCATCTTTAAGCCAGCGAGGAGTGCCTCGTATTCGGCTTGATTGTTGGAGGCCTTGAAGTCGAACCGGAGGGCGTATTCGGTGACCACCCCATCCGAATTCGTGAGCAGGAGCCCGGCCCCGCTTCCCTGAGCGTTTGAGGCTCCGTCGATGTGGAGTACCCAGGTGGAGATCGGGTCTGGCTCAGAGACCGCATCTCGTCCTGGGTCTTCAGCTCCTGATGCTTGGTCGGTTGTCGGGCACTCGACGATGAAGTCGGCCAAGACCTGAGCCTTCAGGGCAGGCCTCGGTCGGTACTGAATGTCGAACTCGCTGAGCTTCATCGCCCACTTGGCCAGTCGTCCGGACGTGTCCGGTCGGTGCAAAATTGCCCTCAGGGGCTGGTTGGAGAGCACCACTATGGCATGGGCCTGGAAGTATGGTCGAAGTCGTTGCGCGGAGACGGTCAGGACGAAAATCATCTTTTCCGTCTCCGAATATCTGGCTTCGGCGTCGTGGAGCACTTTGCTGGTGTAGTAGATGGGCTGATGGGTTCGGCACTCGTTTTTCCGAACGAGCACCGAACTGATCGCCTCAGAAGATGTGGCCATGTAAAGATACAAGGTCTCCCCGACCTGCGGCTTCACGAGCAACGGTGGGGAAGCCAAGTACTTCTTCAGGTCTTCGAAGGCCCACTGGCACTCATCCGATCAAGAAAAACCGTTCGCCTGACGCAAAATCTTGAAGAACGAGAGGCACCTTTCAGCTGATCGGGAGATGAATCGGCTAAGAGCGACGATTTTTCTGTTCAGCTGTTGGACTTCCTTCTTGGTGTTCGGATGGCGCATGCCGAGGATCGCCTTTATTTTTTCAGGGTTGGCCTCGATCCCTCTCTGTGAAATGAGGAATCCGAGGAATTTCCCTGAGGTCACCCCGAAAGCACATTTGGTCGGGTTGAGCTTCATTCGGTGTCGTCGAAGGGTGCGAAAGGTCTCCTCGAGATCCTGAACATGGTCGGGGATCTGCGTGCTTTTCACCAGCATGTCATCCACGTACACTTCCATGTTGCGTCCGATTTGGTCTTTGAAGACCTTATTGACGAGTCGCTGGTAGGTGGCGCCGGCGTTCTTCAGTCCGAAGGGCATCACCCTGTAGCAGTAGAGGCCCTTCGGGGTCACGAAGGTGGTGTGCTCCTCGTCTTCAGATGCCATCCGAATCTGGTTGTACCCGATGAAGACGTCCATGAAGCTGAGCAGTCGAAATTCGGACGTCGCATCCACCAGCTGGTCGATCTTCGAAAGTGAAAAGCTATCTTTTGGGCAGGCTCTGTTGAGGTCGGTATAGTCGATGCAGATCCTCCACCTCCCGTTGGCTTTTTTGACCATGACAACGTTGGCGAGCCAATCGGGATACGTGGATTCCCGAATGAAGCCTGCTTCAAGTAGCTTGTCCACTTCTTCGTCGATGGCCCTCTGCCTCTCTGGGGCGAAGGACCTCTTCTTCTGCCTCACCGGCCTCATTGTCGGGTCGATGTTGAGTCGGTGAGTTATTGTTTCTGGGGGGATGCCCGACATATCTACTGCCGACCAAGCAAATATGTCGGCATTGGCCGTCAGCAGCTCCGTCAGTCGGCGTCGTTCGGTGTCAGGCAATTGAGACCCGACCCAAACTTTCCGGTCGGGATTTTCTCCTATCGGGATCTCCTCGAGCTGTTCGGCCGGCGAACCTCGTTCTTCCTCCTCCCGCTGGTCCAGCTTGTCGATCGTCAAAGAACCCCTCGACTCGTCGCTTTGAGTGGAGATTTGGAAGCATCGTCGGGCTAGCTGCTGATCTCCGCGCATCTCTCCGATTCCATTTTTGGTCGGGAACCGAACAAGGAGATGGTACGTCGAGACGATCGCCTTGAGGGCGTTCAGTCCGGGTCATCCAAGTATGGCGTTGTAGGCCGAAGGAACTTGGACGACCGCGAAAGTGAGGGAGACCGTGCTTTGCCGTGGTTCGATGCCGACCGTCACGGGCAGGGTGATTTCTCCTTCTGTCGTGACAGCGTCTCCGGCAAAGCCGATCAAGGGCATGGCGACCTTCTTAAGTCGGTCGGTTGACAGTCGCATTCGGGAGAAGGTCGAGTAAAACAAAACATTTGTCGAACTTCCATTATCAACAAAAATTCGTTTTACATCATAATTCGCTATTGTCGCCGACACAACAACAGCATCGTCGTGGGGAGTTTGGATGCCCCGAATGTCGTCCTCCGTGAAGGTGATTACGTCATCCGGGTGTGGCCTTTTCGTCGGCTCCCCTCCTGCAGATGTCCCCGGGCCCAGCCGCTTGGAGATCATGTTGATGACTCCGGCCGTCGGCTGGTTGGTCGCCGCCTCTTCAGTCGGCTGAGGGCGTCGATCGGCAACTGGTTGGGTCGGCGGACCCTTCCGAAATTTGTCGAGGTACCCCCGGCGGATGAGAGCTTCAATCTCATCCTTCAACTGGATGCACCGCTCGGTGTCGTGGCCGTGGCTTCGATGGAACCGGCAGTAGTTCCGACGGTCGAGGTCTTTTGCCTTCAGAGGCGGAGGCCGTCGCAGGTATTCCTCCCCCTCGATCTCCATCAGGATCTGCTCACGGGGAGCGGAGAGAGGAGTGTAGGAGTCATACCTGGGACGTACCGGCCTCGGAGTCTGTCGCCGGGGTGATTTTTGGATCCGTCGGGGTGGCGAGACCCGACTATCGGTCGGGGGCCTGCTGGGTTCGGCGGGCTTCCGACCCTTCCTCCGCTTCTCTTTCGGGCCTCTGGGCTCGGCCAAGCGTCGGTCGGACGCTCCTTCGTCCGTGCGCATATATTTGTATGCGCGCTCCAGGAGTTCGACATAAGTCCGAGAGAGGGTCTTGTCCAGAGAATAGGTGAATCGGGACGCCCTCAGGCCCCGCTTCATGGCTGAGACAGCCATGTCTTCGTTGAGGTCCCGGACCTCGAGCGTGGCCGCGTTGAATCACGCCACGAAGTGTCGGAGCGTCTCGTTTTCCCCCTGCTTGAGGGAGAAAAGGCTGTCCGACGTTCGCGGCGGCTTTCGGCTGGTGCTGAAATGGGCCACGAACGAGTGCTCGAGCTGTCCGAAGGAATGGATACTTCCCGATCGGAGATCGGAGTACCAAGCCCTGGCAGCCTTGCGGAGTGTGGCGGGGAAGCCGATGCAAAAAAGAGCGTCGGTTGCCCCTTGAATCGTCATGAGAGCTTTATAGCTCTCGAGGTGGTCGACTGGGTCGGTGGAGCCGTCGTATGGCTCCACATGCGGCATTTTGAACCGACTGGGAATCGGCTCATCAAGGACCAGTCGGGAGAGAGGTTGGACGGTCTGGAAGTCGACGTCGTTCGAAGACTTCTGGCCATCCATCTGCAACTGGGCGAGTCGGCGGTCGATTTCCTTGAACCGTCGCTCGTAGTCGTCCGCTCGTCGATGCTGGGAGACCCCAGGAGTGGAGTCTCCGGAAGATTCTGAGAGGGAGGCCGACGGTGTGCGCGGCCGTTTCTCCTTCCTTGCCCATTCCAACGGGGAAGGAGAGGGCCGCTGGGACCGTCGGTCGTCGCGCCATGGTCGTCCCTCCTCTTCTCCGTGGGAGCGCTGTTGGGAGCGCTCGCATGGAGGCGATAGGGATCGGCGCGGTCGTCGGCGGCTGCTCCTGGAGGGCATCGGTCGGGCCGCCGGTTGCTGCTGGAGGCTTTTGACTGCGTCGGTCAGTACGGTCATCTGCCGTACGATGGCCGCGATCTGGGCCTCCGTGGTCACTGCGGGGCGCGGAGAGCTAAGCTCCGCCGCCGGTGGTGGCGGGGAGGCCTCTTCCCGACGGGAAGAGCGCCTTGCCGACCCAGTGATTCTCGATCGTTGAGCTCTTATCTTTGTCATGCTGTACCCCTACCTGACGCGCCAATCTGTTGCGGCCAATCGCCTCGTCGTCCGATCGCCGGGAAGCGTGCACCTGCAAAAACGAGAAGTCCACTCTGACCGGAGGCGGCTCCGGTCAGGGACCCTCCGACGGTCAAGTCAGAGAGGTGGCTGGGCAACAGTGAAATGTAGACGGAGAGCTCGATCGAGAGAGAGAGAGGGAGAGAGGAGCGAGCCTGCGTTTTTGGGAGAGACGGAGCGGATCGATCCCCCTGCACTGTTGCCTTCCCCGGTTTATATAGTGGAGCATGGTATGGCGCCGTCATTAATGGTGCGGACAAGTGAGGAACTGTCAACTCACTGCGGACTGTCAGAGTCGCCGTGAAAATGTCACGTCACCGTGCGGCTGTCAAATCACCAGGGTTGACAATGCCTTCGGCGGGACAATGTCCCTAGGTAGCCGTGCCGCATGCCGCTGTCAGAACTGACAAGGTCTGTCGGCTGTACGGCGATTGGAGGAGTCGGCCGACTCTAGGTCGGTGGCCAGCAGAGTGGCGTCGGGTTCCTCCGTCGGTCGGCGAGTTTCATGTGAGTCGGCCATCAGACCTCTGGGTTCAGTCGGTCGGAAAAGATAGGCCCGACATATTCCCAGTCGGGGACGGACCGTTGAATGGCCGGTAGTGGCGTCCGTCAGTCGGTCGCTCCGACCGTCAATCGGTCGGTACGGCCGTCGGCCGGTCGGGGCAGAGGTCGGTCGGGCCGCCGGTCGGTCGGTCCGGCCGCCGGTCGGTCGGTCGATGGGTATCCCCCAACACCATGTATTCTGAAAATCCAAACCATATGCTCTAACCCTCCACACCCTAAGTGAATGCGAGTTTTGCATCTGGATCTATTTAACTGACAGTCTGACACAGAAAAAATACACCATACACATGAGAGGAAACTTAGACGGCTATGATTTTATCCGGATACGACACAAAGCGCACATTGGATCTTTTGTATGAACCGGGACCTGCAAGAAATATAATCCGACAAAAGAGTTTGGATTCTTTGCGATGCAACTTTTGTACTATAAAATTCTCACTTATTCACCACATCATCAATCTTAGAAACAAATGAGTCTCATCATTTCTAAAATATGAAAAGGTACTCTCAGCACCACACGTATATATCCAGCGCGTGACGAAGATAAAAAGGAGCCATCCATATTCGATATAGATGAGTAGATGACATAGCAGCCATCCATCATGGTACAGTAGTACTCTTATGGTGCAAAAAGAAGATATCTATTTGAGGCTGACTACATGCAAAGGGTGCCCGCAAGAGCCATTTGTGTTATATGTAGGTTGCATCAAACTCACCGTTTTCACCTATTCAAATTATTGCGGTCAATCCCCTCATCGTCTGGTCGCCGAAAACGAGCGTCTGTAAAAGAAGTCCGCACTGACCGAAAGTGACTCCTATGAAAATCCTCCGACGGTCAAATTAGAGGGGAGACTAGGCAACAGTAGAAAAGAATCAAGGAGCTCAAGGTGAGAGCGAGAGCTAGAGAGGAAGAGTTCAAGGGTTTCGAAAAGACCTCCTCAGCACTGTTGCCTTCCCCGATTTATAGTGGAGCGCGGCATGGCGCCGTCATTAATGGTGAAGACAATGGAAGAATTGTCAAATCACCGAGGACTGTCAGAGTCACCGAGAGGTTGTCAAATCGCTGTGGGGCTGTCAAATCGCTAGGGTTGACCCATGCCTTAGATGGGATAATGCCCCAAGGCAGCTGTACCGTATGCCGTTGCCAGGCTCGACAGTCTCCAGCAGTCGTACGGCGTTTGAAGGAGCCGACCGACTGTATGTCGGTGCCTGGTTGAGGAATGTCGGGCGAACCCCCAGGGACCCTCCGATGGTCAGTCGGGCGCCTTACAAGAGTCGGATATTGGGCTCCCCAGTCCGGCTAGTCGGGGGGAGAGAGAGTCGGCCCGGCCGACATAGGTTCGGTCGGGCGGCGTCGGCAGTCGTCGGTCGGCAGAGTTGGACGCTAGTCGGGCGGGCCCGACAGTTAATCGGCGTGGGAGGACCGGTCGGTATATCCCAACAGTTGCCCCCCTCCACTCCTGAGTCGGATGGTGTACCGGCCAGCGTCCTTGCATGGGCGGCATCGTCAGGCGAGAGGAGTGGATATCCATCGTATTAAATTCTCACTCTGACGACAGTACCATTGGTCGGTCCGATGTCAGGCGTCTTGTGAGTGTCAGACGCCTTATCCCGTCGGGGTCGGACGTCCCGTCCCATCGGCGTCAGACGTCCCGTCCCGTCGGTGTCAGACGTCCCGCCCCGTAGGGAATGAAAACCGTCGTTCCTGTCATCTCTTTGGGGATGCGAAACGTTACGGCCTTTCCACTACATGGCAGGTGGCCATTGGGCCGGGTCCGTTCGAGCGGATGGGGGTGACGTGGCTCGATCTGAGGACGGATGCGTCGAACCGTCGGGTCGAAGGATGGCCCGGATGTCACCACGTGTCGCGATCGGGGAGATCCTCATCGGTCGTGCTTTCATCTCGACCGTCGGGAGGGCACTATATATACAGGGTGGCCTACATCCGGATTTCCACTTTTCCCATTTGCTGTCGAAATCCTGCCCGTGTGGTCCCCTGCCCCAGGTAATTGTCTCCGTTTTTCCTCTTCTTAGGAGTATCTCTTTCCCTCTAGGAGCCTTCTCCGTTGGCCGTCTCCCTCCTTGCCTCCTCACCATTCTCTTCCCTCTTCTCCTTATCTTCTGTCTCCTGTTCTGGTTCATGGCTAGAACATCTCCAAGAGGAGGTCGGTCGGGAAACTCGACTGACGTCCCTCGATCGACTCTGGAGGTGGAGGTCTCTTCACTTTCGGGGCCGAACGTCGATCGGCTCCGGGAGCAGTATTGTATTCTGGAGCAATTTCGGCTGTTCGCCCCTGGGGCCAACGGTCGGGTCAACGACCCGCTTGAGGGCCAGATGGCCTTTTACGTCGAGGATCTCCGGACCGATCTTCGATTCTCGATACCGGAGTTTGTCCGGAACGTGTTAGACTATTACGGGCTATGTCCGGCGCAACTTGCACCGAACTCGGTTCGGCTAATAGTTAGTTTTGCCCTGTTGTGTCGGCTTTTGCCGACTATCCCTCGGATTTCACTCTTTCGAGCCTTTTTTGTCCTCCGACCCCACCTTAAAGCCCGAGGGTGGTGGTACTTCAATCCTCGAAAGGGACTCTCTTTCATCACCGATCTTCTATCGTCGATTCATGGATGGAAGAACCAGTTCTGTTTTGCCTCTTCTTCTATTCCTTGGGGGTTCCCTGCCTGTTGGGATAACCCCCGAACCCAACCGAACGAGAACAGTCGGGTGGAAGTCGGAGACCGGGAAGACTTCCACCGCCTAAAAGATATCTCGATGCTGAAGCAGAGGGAGCTCGTCACCGAGCAGGCCCTGAACGACGTCGGTCCTGCCCGGTCCCTCGCTTAGGTTCATTTTTCGTCTTTCCCCTTCTTTTTTCTTTCCTTTCTTTTTTGGTGCTGATCATCTGTCGCCGTTTGCAGATATGCCACCGAAGGCGAGATTGACGGCGACCGACGTCCGGCAGTACGCTGTGCGGAAGAGGCCGGCACAAGTGGCCGGACCATCGCGGCCTCCCAAGAGGCCTCAAGTAGCTCCACCGAGCGAGCCGGCTGGGGCGGAGGCAAAGCCTGTCATCGCACTGTCGGCGCCGACGATGCCTGTCGAAGTCCCGTCTGAGGGACCATCAATCGAGGGAGCAGTCTCGCCCGAGGGATGGGCGGCCGAGGAATCGATCGAGGACGTGCCGGCTGCTCAGCCGGCAGAAAAGGTTCGAGAGGAGGCGCGCGAGCCCGAGCAACCCGCGTCTGCCACTGCCGTGCCTTCGGGAGGGACTCGATCGGGCTCAAGCGTGCCCTCCTTCTCCGACACAGGGCCTGGGTATCTGCACGAGGGAAGGCCCCGATGGCATCCGACGACGAAGGAAGGTCGGTCGGTGGTGGGGCGTCGACTGACTCTGCACTGCCCGATGGAGCGTCGGCCCTGGCCAACCACGACTTGGCCAGGAGGCTGTGCCAGGCGCTCCTTCTCCCAGCCGACATCGAGGCCATGAAGAATCGGCATGTCTCCGACATGCTATCTTCATTCTACCCGACTATGATCCGGATAAGTCTTTTTTCTTTCCGTTCTCACCATCATTTTTATAGGTTCGGTCTTCTGACGGTCGGCTTCGTTTTGTGCAGCTGATTTATAACATATCCGAGCTGGAGGCCGGATATCGAAGATTCGACGATATGCGCACGGCCTGAAAGGACAAGGCCGCGGCCGCCGAAGCCGATAAGGTCATACTGGTCAACCAGTTGCAGCAGTTGGTCGATCGGGAGGCTCGGCTTGAGGGGGAGATCTCTCATCTTACCGACGAGGTCTCCCGACTCACAGGCACCCTGGCCACTTCGGGGACCGAGCTGCTGTCGGCCCGGGATGATGCCAAGTGGAAGTCCCGCATCGTCCGTCGGCTGCGTCACGAGAGAAACAGCTTCGCCAAGGAGCTTAAGGCCGAACGCGAGCAGCTCCGAGTAAGCCTCGGGAACCTCGCTAAGGCTGAAGAAAGTCTGTCCATCGCTCAGGCCGACGCAGACATTGCGAGGGTGGAAGCGGAGTCGGCGAAGGAAGCCATGGGTCGGGCTATAGAAGACTTCCGCGACTCTGAAGAGTACCGGGAGGAACTTTTGGAGAGCGGCTTCCTCTAGTACCGAGTGGGGTACGAGGATGGTCGGGAATCCGTCCGGAGCTTGTACCCAGAGCTCGACCTCGACAGCATCGTTCCGCCATAGTCAGAGGCCCCAGCTGCGGAGGAGATGGCTGACCCATCCCGGGAGGTCGCACCACCACAGTGGAAGCCGAAGCAGATGCGGACCAAGCCATCGAAGGTCAAGCGGCTCCGACTCCCGAAGCCCGAGTAGATTCGCCGACCATCCCCAATCTTCGCCCGGTGGAAGAAGCCGATTCTGAGGACTAGTCAGTCTTTTGTTTTTCTTTATTTCTATTTATCATACTTGTATTCGGGCTTCGGCCTAGTTTTGTAAACATGGCCCGAATCTTTAATGAAATCGAAGTCAAAGTCTTTTCAACTTGAACTCTTTTCCTTTGTATGTCGTGGGATGTGTTTTGTGTGATTCGCCGAGGCACTTTTTGAACGCGTAGGTCGTAGACCCAGTGCACTAGTTAGGACGTTTGGTAGGATCCCAGATAATGACCCGAGGTAGTCGGTAACGCACGCCGCTGCAAAGGCAGAGCGAATTCCGACTTTGGATCAGCCTCCCGATTGTCGTGCGATGCGACAGTCAAGAGCTTAAGTCGAACATCGGTCGCCCGGACGTGGGTCGGGCGTGTCCATCGAGTCGAAAGTCGATCGACCTCCGGGCATAACTCGATGGCCGGATCATCTCATAGGGTCTAATAGTCAAATGTCGTTCAATGCATTCAGTCGAATGGCGTCCGACGCGTTCAGTCGAAAAAATGATGACAAGTCGAATTCCCATTACCCAGACCTAGGTCGGATACTTACGTCGCGTCATGTGATAAACGGTGGTAAGCCGAATATCCTTCGATCGGTCGTGACCTGGTCGGTAAGTCGTGAACGCGATATTGGTCGCATCGGTGTTTTGCCTTTCTTGGCCGGGGCTAAGTCGGCGAGTCAGCCGATCGTTTTGCCCTAGAGTTTGACTGTAGAAGGAGTGTAACTTCCGTCGTCGTGGATATATCGGCCCTTGTAAGCGTCCGATGCATCGTCGGCGATCGGGCCGTTGGTCCCCAGTGGAACGTTAGGTTCAAGTCGGGACGTCGGGGCTTGCACTTCTTGGCGAGCACCGACCCACAGTCGAAGAGTCGAGATTCCAGACTCCGAAGTTTGAAACCGAATTCGTGTTCCGAGTGAGGGGATACAGAGTTTATTGGTAGTACAACTTTAGGTTGTCGGCATTCCAGGTCTGGGGAATGGCATTCCCTCTAGAGTCTCCAGTCGGTAAGCTCTCGGCCCGTAGGTGTCCGCTACCTTGTAGGGTCCTTCCCAGTTCGGAGCCAACTTTCCCTGGTCTAGAGGCTTCGAGACTTCTGCCTTTCTTAGGACTAGGTCCCCAGGCCTGAAAAGCTTTGGTTTGACCTTGGCGTTGTAATATCGGGCTACTTTCTGTCGGTAAGAAGCCATGCGGAGCTGGACCTCACTCTGAAGCTCGGGCTCGGGGAGGAGGTCCAGCTCGGCCATCCGACACTCAGAGTTATCCGGCTCTCGATACTGCTCGACTCTAGTCGACGGTAGCCCAATCTAGAGCGGTATCATCGCTTCCGTCCCATAGGCCAAACTGAAAGGTGACTCCCCAGTCGGGACACGGGGTGTCGTCCGGTACGCCCACAAGACGGAGTTCAACTCCTCGACCCAGAGGCCTTTGGCTTCATTCAGTCAGGTTTTTAGTCCATGCAGAATGGTCCGGTTGGTCACCTCGACCTCACCGTTGGATTGTGGATGCCCGACCGAGGTCAGTCGATGCGTGATGTGAAACCTCGCACAGAAGTCTCTGAAGTCCTAGTTGTCGAATTGTCGTCCGTTGTCGGTGATAATGGCGTGCGGCAATCCGAACCTGAAGATGATGGACTTCTGGACGAAGTCTTCCATTTTTCGCTCGATAATTTGCGCTAGGGGTTCGGCTTCCACCCACTTAGTGAAATAGTTGATGGTGATGACTATGAACTTCCTTTGGCCAGATATCGGTGGGTAGGGACCGAGTATGTCGACCCCCCACTGGGCGAAGGGCCACGGGGCGACAATAGGGGTGATTTGGCAGGCTAGTCGGTGTTGTATGTTGGCGTACCTCTGACATGGCTCACACTTTCGAACCAACTCAGCTGCATCCTTCCTCATAGTGGGCCAGTAGTAACCCTGCCGCAGGACTTTGTAGGCCAAGGATTTGCCACCCAGGTGATTTTCGCAGATCTCTTCGTGTACTTCTTTGAGCGCGTAGTCCGCGTCGGTCGGTCCCAAGCATCTGAGCAAGGAAAGGGAGAACGATCTTTTGTAGAGTCGGCCATCCATTATCACGTACTGGGAGGCCGACCATCGGAGCCGTCTGGCCTCCGCGGGATCTTCAGGACTAATCCCGTCGGTCAGGTACTGAACAATCGGATCCATCCAGCTTGGTTCGGCCGTCAGTTGTAGCACCTTCTCGACCTTGTCAATGCTCAGCTGCTCGAGATTCTCCACGAACGTCCGGCCCAAAGCATCGTAAGCTGAAGTCGCTAACCTGGAGAGTGCGTCAGCCCGAGCGTTCTCCGACCTAGGGATATGGGAGATCTCAAAATATCCGAGGCGTGCCACAAGATCTTTCACCTTCTGGAGATATTTTGCCATAGCCGGGTCTCGCACCTCGAATTCGCCCTTGACCTGGCCCACGATCAGCTGAGAATCGGAGAAGACCCGGAGGCTGTCGATCCCAAGCTCCTTCGCCATCCTCAAGCCGGCGAGGAGTGCTTCATACTCGATTTGATTGTTGGAAGCTTCAAAGTCGAATCGGAGGGCGTACTCAGTGACCATCCCTTCCGAGTTGGTGAGCAGGAGTCCGGCCCCGCTCCCCCGAGCATTTGAAGCTCCGTCGATGTGAAGTACCCAGGTGGACCCCGGGTCAGGCTCGGAGATCGCAGCTCCTCCGGGGTTCCCACCTTTCGATCCTTGATCGGTTGTCGGGCACTCCGCAATAAAGTGGGCCAAGACCTGGGCCTTCAGGACGGGTCGTGGTCGGTACTGTATGTCGAACTCGCTGAGCTTCATCGCCCATTTCGCCAGTCGTCCCGATGTGTCGGGTCGATGCAATATCACCCTCAGGGACTGGTTGGTGAGGACCACAATGGCATGCGCTTGGAAGTATGGACGAAGTCGTTGTGCGGACACAGTCAGGGCGAATATCATCTTCTTCGTCTCCGTGTACCGAGCTTCAGCGCCGCGGAGCACTTTGCTGGTGTAGTATATAGGTTGATGAATTCGGCTCTCATTCTCTCGGACGAGCATCGAGCTAACCATCTCGAGGGAAGTGGCCAAATAGAGATACAGCGTCTCTCCAACTTCCGGCTTCACAAGCAGCGGCGGGGAAGCTAGGTACTTTTTCAGATCCTCGAAGGCCCGTTGGCACTCATCCGACCAAGAGAAGCCCCTCACCTGCCTCAGGGTTTTGAAGAACGGGAGGCATCTTTCAGCCGATCGAGAGATGAATCGGCTGAGGGCAATGATTTTTCTGTTCAGTTGCTGGACCTCCTTCTTGGTGTCTGGGTGCCGCATGTCGATGATTGCCTTTATTTTCTCAGGGTTAGCCTCGATTCCACGTTGAGAAATGAGGAACCCGAGGAACTTCTCCGAAGTCACTCCGAAGGCGCACTTAGTTGGATTCAGCTTCATCCGGTGTTGTCGTAGAGTGCGAAAAGCTTCTTCGAGATATCGAACGTGATCTGTAGTCTGTGCACTCTTTACCAACATGTCGTCCACATACACTTCCATATTGCACCCAATTTGATCTTTAAAGACCTTATTGATGAGTCGCTGGTAGGTGGCTCCAGCGTTCTTCAGTCCGAAGGGCATTACTCTGTAGCAGTAGAGGCCTTTGGCGGTCACGAAGGCGGTGTGCTCCTCGTCCTCGGGCGCCATCCGGATCTGATTATATCCGGCAAAAGCATCCATGAAGCTGAGCAGTCGGTGGCCGAACGTCGCGTCTACCAGTTGGTCGATTTTTGGGAGTGGGAAGCTGTCCTTCGGGCAGACGCGGTTTAGGTCAGTATAGTCGATGCAAATCCTCCAACTTCTATTGGCCTTTTTCACCATGACGACATTGGCGAGCCAATCGGGATATATAGTTTCTCTGATGAAGCCTGCCTCGAGTAGCTTGTCCACTTCTTCGTCGATGGCCTTCTGTCTTTCAGGAGCAAAAAATCATTTCTTCTGCCTCACCGGCCTCCTCACCGGGTCGATGTTGAGTCGGTGTGTTATTGTCTCCGGGGGGATGCCCGGCATATCCGCTGCCGACCAAACGAATACGTCGACATTGACTTTCAGTAGCTCCACCAACTGTCGTCGCTCGGGATTGGGTAATTGAGATCCGACCCATACCAGTCGTTCTGGATTCCCCGTTATCGGGATGGGAACAAGCTGTTCGGCCGGTTCACCTCGTTCTTCCTCCTCCCGTTGGTCCAACTTGTCGACTGTCAGGGAGCCCTTCAACTCGTTGCTTTGAGCGGAGATCTGAAAGCATCGCCAAGCGAGTTGTTGATCCTCGTGCATCTTTCCAACTCTATTTTTGGTCAGAAACTGAACCAGGAGATGATACGTCGAAACTATCATCCTGAGGGCATTTAGTCCGGGTCTTCCAAGTATGGCATTGTAGGCCAAAGGCACTTGGACGACCGTGAAGGTCAAGTGGACTGTGCTCTGTCGGAGTTCGGTTCCAGCCGTTACGGGCAAAGTAACTTCCCCTTCCACCGTGACAGCATCTCCAGCAAAGCCTATTAGGGGTGTAGAGACTCTCTTGAGCCGATCGACCGACAGTCGCATCCGGGAGAAAGTCGAGTAAAACAAAACGTTCGTTGAACTTCCATTATCTACAAAGATTCTTTTTACATCATAATTTGCTATTGTTGCCGAGACAACAACAGCGTCGTCATGGGGAGTTTGTATACCCCGAACATCTTTATCTGTAAAGGTAATTTTGCCATCTGGGTGCAGCTTCTTCGTCGGCTCCCCTCCAGCAGACGTCTCCGGGCCCAGTCGTTTGGAGATCATATTGATGACCCTGACCGTCGGTTGGTTAGTCGTTGCTTCTTCAGTCGGCTGGGGTCGTCGATTAGTGACGGGCCGGGTCGGCGGATTCCTCCGAAATTTGCCGAGATATCCCCGACGTATGAGGGCCTCGATCTCATCCTTGAGTTGGATACACTGCTCGGTGTTGTGGCCATGGCCCCGATGAAATCGGTTGTACTTTCACTGGTCGAGGCCCTTTGCCTTCAGAGGCAGAGGCCGTCGCAGATATTCTTCCCCTTCGATCTCCATCAAGATCTGCACACGAGGAGCAGAGAGAGGAGTATAGGAGTCATACCTGGGGCGCGTCGGCCTCGGACTCCGTCGTCGAGGCGACCTCTGATTCCGTCGTGGGGGTGAGGCTCGACTGTCGGTCGGGGGCCTGCTAGGCTCGGCAGGGGCCCGACCCTTCCTTCGCTTCTCCTTTGGGCCCTTGGACTCAGTCAGGCGTCGATCGGAAGCTCCTTCGTCTGCGTGCATGTACTTATACACGCGCTCCAGCAGTTCGGCGTACGTCCGGGGGAGGGTCCTGTCCAAGGAGTATGTGAATCGGGATGCCCTCAATCCCCACTTCATGGCCGAGATGGCCATGTCTTCATTGAGGTCCCGGACCTCAAGCGTGGTCGTGTTAAATCGTGCCATGAAGTGTCGGAGCATCTCGTTTTCTCCCTGTTTGAGGGAGAAAAGGCTGTCCGAGGTTTGTGGTGGCTTCCGACTGGTACTGAAGTGGGCCACGAAAGAGTGCTCGAGCTGCCCAAAGGAGTGGATACTTCCTGATCGAAGATCGGAGTACCAGGCCCTAGCAGCGTTGCGAAGCATGGCGGGGAAGCCGATGCAAAGAAGAGCATCGATCGCCTCTTGGATCATCATGAGAGCCTTGTAGCTCTCCAAGTGGTCGACTGGGTCGGTGGAGCCGTCGTAAGGCTCCACATGTGGCATCTTGAACCGACTGGGGATCGGTTCGTCGAGGATGAGTCGGGAGAGAGGTTGGGCGGTCTGGAAGTCAATGTCGTTCGAGAACTTCTGTCCGTCCACTTGCAGCTGGGCAAGCCGATGGTCGATTATTTTGAACCTGTGTTCGTAGTCGTCGACCCGTCGGTGCTGAGAGACCCCGAGGGTGGAGTCTTCTGATGAATACGAGAGGGAGGCGGACGGTGTTCGCGGCTGCTTCTCCTTCCTTGCTCGTTCCAACTGGGAAGGAGACGGTCGTCGAGACTGACGGGCATCATGCCGTGGCCGCCTCTCCTCCTCTCGGTGGGAGCGCTGTGACAGGTGCTCCCGAGGAGGTGACGGAGACCGACGCGGGCGTCGGTGGCTGCTTCTGGAGGGCATCGGGTGTACCGCCGGTTGCCCCGCCGGCGAGGGCGGCAACCGGATCGGTTGTTGTTGAAGGCCCTTGACCGCGTCCGTCAACACGGTCATCTGCCGCACGATCTCCGCGATCTGTGCCTCTGTGGTCACCGCGGGATGCGGAGAGCTAGGTTCCGCCATGGAGGGTGGAGGAGAGGCTTCTTCCCGGTGGGAAGAGTGCCTCGCCGATCCGGTGACCCTCGACCGCTGAGCTCTTGTTCTTGTCATCTCGACAGATGTTTCGAGTTCCGTGGGGGTTGTAATCCCTGGTGCTGTCCCCCCTATCTGGCGCGCCAAAATCTGTTGCGGCCAATCCCCTCGTCGCCTGATCGCCGGAAACGAGCGTCTGCAAAAGAAGTCCGCACTGACCGAAGGTGACTCCGACGGGGACCCTCCGACGATCAAGTCAGAGAGGAGACTAGGCAACAGTAGAAAAGAATCAAGGAGCTCAAGGTAAGAGCGAGAGCTAGAGAGGAAGAGTTCAAGGGTTTCGAAAAAACCCCCTCAGCACTGTTGCCTTCCCCGATTTATAGTGGAGCGCGGCATGGCGCCGTCATTAATGGTGCAGACAATGGAAGAATTGTCAAATCATCGAGGACTGTCAGAATCACCATGAGGTTGTCAAATCATCGTGGGACTGTCAAATCGCTAGGGTTGACCCATGCCTTAAGTGGGATAATGCCCCAAGGTGGCTGTGCCGTATGCCGTTGCCAGGATCGACAGTCTCCAGCAGTCGTACTGCGTTTGAAGGAGCCGACCGACTGTATGTCGGTGCCTGGTTGAGGAATGTCGGGCGAACCTCCAGGAACCCTCCGATGGTCAGTCGGGCACCTTACAAGAGTTGGATATTGGGCTCCCCAGTCTGGCTAGTTGGGGGGAGAGAGAGTCGGCCCGGCCGACATAGGTTCGGTCGGGCGGCGTCGGTAGTCGTCGGTCGGTAGAGTTGGGTGCTAGTTGGGTGGGCCCGACAATTAATCGGCGTGGGAGGACCGGTCGGTATATCCCAACACAAATAATTGGCACTTGTTCGGATACTATAAAACCCTCAGTCTATTCATGTGCGTATGGACAGCAAATGTTTTATCATGAACCATGGTCACATGTTTCTAGAAACGATATAAATTTTCAGAAGCGGGGACTGTTAGACTCATGGCCTGCCTTTTGGTATGGAACTTGCTCATTTTACAAAGCTATATATGACTGCATTTCTCATACACAAGAAATTTAAACAAAAATATAAGATATCCTCGATGTCACTGTCACTGACTAGTCCCAATCTATTAACAGCTATATTTTGGAATATAAATTTTAAAAAAGTATGCTTCCAACTGATGACCTATAACAACTAACGGCCTCATCCAAAAAAAAGGCCAGCCACAATATGTTATTTGTACTCCTGAGCTCTATATAAATATGTATAAATATGTAAGTTATTTGCAATAGATAACTTAGCATACTCCTCTCGTTTTAGTTCGAGCATCCTCTACAAATTAAAAGTCCAAATCCATATATTCATTTATAAACATCACGATCAGTTCGTGATCAGTCTCAATGAATCCATGCTGCAGTGTCTTCTAGTTTACGTATATAGACTATAGCTTGAATCAGTTCTGATACAATTTATAACAATTCACCTAGTCGACATAGACTATAGATTGGATCGGCTCTGATATAATTTATAATAATTCAGGACCTCATCTAAAAAACTAGCAGGAATATGTTATTTGAGTTTCTTGATTCTCTGTATAAGTACTCAAGATCTTTCTAGCAAATAATTGATGTGCACTAAATATATGTCTATATGGATCCTCATATACTCTCTCTCTCATTTAAGTCCTGATGTCATTGCCGGATTAATGATCCAAATCTATATACCCATTCATAACCACGATTGACTTGTGGTCAACTCCACTGAATTTGTGCTGCATTATTCCTTAGTCTACATAGGCTATGGACTGGATCGATTCTGATATCATTTATAACAACGCAGGACCTCACTTAAAAAGATCAGCTAGAAGATATTATTTGGATTCTTTGATTCTGTATGAGTATCCAATATTTTTTCAGTGAATAATCGATGTAGAACTAAATACATATCCGTACGGATCCTCGCATGATCTCTAAGACTTTCAATATTAATGATCAACTAACCTAAATCTGAGTAACAGAATATTAAACTGTATTTGTTACTTCAGAATCCAAGGTTGGTTCCATTCAAAGATTTTAAGGTGCAAAATAAATGCTACCATGGCATGGCTGTTGATGCATGCTTCCAAAACTTTCTTAAGCAATAACCATTAAACACCTAATGCCAAGATGACTCCATTGGTTGCTAATCCAAGCTTTTGAAGTTTAACTTTAGTTTCAAGTGCGCACCAACAATAAGGAGCCATCTACTTCATTAGTTTCATGTGAGGATCCGATGTGGATTTAATTTCTTATCAATTATTTATTGAAAATATTCTAAATATTTATATAAAACTAAAAAATCTAAATAATCTTTTTTGACTTCTTTTTTATGTGAGATTCTAATTTAGCATCGGAATAAATTTAGCCAATAATCCATGTGAATTAAGAGATACTGTAACATAAATTCTTAATTTGGTGGGGATGTCGAAATTTAAACAATGAAGCATGGGAGGAACCGTCCTAACATATATTACATCCCACATCAATTATATGCTAAAGAGATCTTGTTGATTACTTATGTTGGCCCGTGCACTTGTTCGACTTTTTTTTTTTTTTTTTTTCCTTGGATGAGGTTGGCATCACTACACGCGTTTCTCTGTTTTTTTAATTTTGGGGCACTGCAGTGCACGTGGTTGAAGTAGTCTCCCCCAAACTACCACTCAAGTTTGCCTCTACGTTGGCCTTTTCCTTGGAGACTTATTCTTGTGCATTCCAGACAACTTTATTCCTGGATTTTGGTTAGGTATATTAAACGATCACAATATGTTACCAAAAAAAAAACCGATCACAATAACTATTCCTGCACTTCCCATTTTATAAGAAGGCCCCAAGATTAGGTTTAGGAGGCCTGCGAGTCCGGGTCGTCATCTTTCGGAAGCCGCCCAACATGTGTCCGTTATGCTGCTGGACACCGAACAGCTTTCAGCGTTTTCCACGAACCCATTTTCACCTTTCCAGCGAAAATGAATACATGTGACACCTGACTCGCCAGGTGTTCACCGCTCGACAGCGGCCCCATGCCGGGGCCTGTTCGTGGGCGACGGCTCACCGGCCGGTCGGCCCGGCCCTCCTACATTGCCACCAGCGAAGTCAAGAACCTCTCACGGGCCATTCTTTCACACGTGTAACATTGTCATTGGTGCTGAGACTACCGTGCTACACGCGCTGCATTGTGGAGCTATTGGCCAGCCTCTATTTATCCATTTCCATTCCTCGAGCATTTTTATCACCTTGAGCATTTCCAGTACCACTGAAAGTTCTTCATTTCTTCCCTCCAACTTTTGCAAGAAATGAGTTCCACTTGGTTTCATGTTCTCTTCGCCTCGGGTGCTCTCTTGTCCATGGTCATGGATAAGGGCCAAGGGAAGGTCATCACGCAAAATGGCCCGACTAGTTATGGTACAGTTTCAAGTCTTTTGCATGTTGTTTTAGTTTATACTTTCATATAATGACCCACTTTTCCTAATATATGATCGTCGAACAGATAGAGAGCAGTCACTAGATTGTTTCTAATTTGTGTTAGTGGCTCATGTTCCACTTGAACGGGGTTGTCAGTCTCATACAGTTATGTCATTTTTATGTGACAAAACCAAGCCAATATCATGTTATAATAACGTGAAGAAATGACAGTGCTTTCAAATTTTAGAATTTTTCTCGTTTTATCATACAAGAATACACGGGATACAATTAGAAGCATAAATTTTCCAAAAAAAAAACATTATCGGCAATTGTGATTCCCAAAAAAATTCTGAGGGTGAAAGATTAGATTACATTAGCATGAATGATGTTTAGAATGTTGCATATTCATTATAATTATATCAAGATAAAGATCATAAAGTTGATGCTCTGATCAAAAGAATGTGGTCGAACCAATCAAAAACTTGCTTCTTGGTGCAACGATGCATCAAATGAAACATTACCTGAAATTCTTTCCTTGTTTAAATTAGAAATCTGAAGTACTACATGATTATACATGATCACTATTCTTTGTTCTTCTACTTTTTTATGCAGCCAAGATGATAGATCAAGGGGTTGCTTACATCCTCATGATTTTAGCCCTTCTGATCACATACATCATCCACTAATTCTAAGACAGCATATTATTTCTGGGCGTCAAATATTTCGCAAGCCATGAAGCTAGGAGTTGGCAGGCATTTTGCGCCTTTGAAGGGTTAAATTCACTCTGATTTTTTATATAGTAGCAAAAAAGATATAGTTGGAGTTTGTCTCTACCATGCGTAGTATAAGTGGAGCAATTTCATGTATGTCGCCCTTATCATCTACTGATCAAATAATGAATGTAGAGCACAGTTTACTCTTCTCCAAAATAAGATGTAGTTTACATAGTATGTCCTCTGTAACCTTACCAAATATCCTATCAAGTAACATAAGTTCCAAAATAGAGTGGTGTTATGCTCTCTAATGAGGAAAAGAAATGGCTTCAACATGGATGCAAACGTAATATTTTCGCATGATGGTAATCTTTCTATTGTAACTATGGAAGGATGGCACGCTGGATTTTTTAAAGATTAGATGGAACCTTGACAAACGCACAGGACCCATAAAGGCATGTAAACCTGATTTCATTCATTAAAACAGATTAAATCAATAAGTGAAAAAAAAAAATAATTATAATGTTCTGTTTTACAATTAATTTTCAACTGGACATCAAGGCAGCAAACTCACATATTAAAACAAAGAGGGACCACTGCAGATCTTTTAAGGAAAATAGATATTAAAAATACCCGTGTGTTCCTAATAGCGTCAGTAACTTGTGCAAAGTCATCCACGGCTTCAAATAATGGGTAGAAGAAAAGAAAAACAAAAATTCCACCTCTAATATTCGATAACATGGTCTGAATTCTTCATATTATAAGAGGCCCTCAGGAACTTATGAGAATTGCTATATAACAGAGATAAATATCTCCACATGATCCAGATACTCATTGGTGCTACAGAAGGAAAAGACTTTTAAGGTATAGGGGATGAAGCGCTCAAGAATCTTCTTTCTTTTCGAGAAAATACTTAAGATCAAGCATGCGGCTCTTTGGAGGTATTTGTCTAGTTTGATCCAGTCTCGCCATGGCGCGCTAGATTAGTTAAGCGCTTTCCCGGAGAACCTCCTATAATTCTGGCGTACTATAGGGATTTATATGTAAAAAATGCTAATGGGTAGCATTAAACTAGTTACCCCAAGCAGCGTGCCGGGAGTAGCTCAAACTGACCATAAAGTACGCCAAATATTGATCACGGTAGGGTGTTCCATGTAAACAATGTGGCTTGAACGAGCCCCAGCAAGAGGCTTGCGGGGATTAGTCCAAACTAAAGATGGGTATTCTTACATGATTCCAGTCATCTTTTTTTCCGCGAAAGAATGATGGATCTTTTTTTCAGGACATCAACCAATGGTTGAATTATACCTCATACATATCTCAAAGCATTTCAAACCTCTCTATTGATCATTTGCTTCCATAGATTTTGTTGCGGTCAAGGGCTTATGGTTCAGATGAGATGAGTAGGTCTCTGCTCCCATATATGTAAGGTATTATCCACTTTAACCTCTAGCATTATGGCATGGGGCTTCACGATTTTAATCTTTAAATGGAGCCTCATAGAGGAGAGAAGTTTGTATCTTATATAAATCAGAGTTTCTCTTGATTCACAATCAACACCATAACATAACCCCTAGTCAAGAGAGGCTTTGAGTAAGTTCGTGGGAGGTGCACTACAGTTCACCAGAGGCACATCGGCCCTATGGTGGGTGCCAATGTTACAATCAAGAGCTTGTAGTTTGGACGGATGGGTCGGTCTCCATTCTCAGATACGTGAGATATTGTCTATTTTGACCTTTGCACTATGGCACGGGGTTTTATGATTTTAACCTTTAAAAGTTATCTCATTGGAAAAAGAAGGTCCAATCTCATATAAGTTAGAATTTTTTTTGACTACAACTCATGTAGAATTGATGATGCCCTCCCACCTAAACCACAATAAATGTTATAGTAACTACTATATGATTCAATAGTGCATATCATTAAAAAAAAAAAGAAGAAAAATGAATCATTCTTTCATGCGAAAGATTAGGGATAGTAATTTTAACAGACCTGTTGGATGCCTGATCCGATTTGATTAGAACTCGAAATGGTATAAATTCTAGAAAAAATATCCGAAGTGGATTCGGATCGGATATAGATAATGATATACTCCATCTTAAATTCGATCCAATATAATCATAGTATATATCTCCTTTTCAATATTATAATAATTTTATAATGTTTACATATATCCAACTCAATCCAATATAATTCAATCTCTCCCATCTATCTGATCCGATCAGATCTATATTTTTATTTGACCCAACCGATCTAATCCGAGGTTGGTCGGAATGGATGTAGGTATAGAATTTTTAATTATAGGATGGATGCAGATATTAGCTGATCCAATCCATATCTAATTCGTTGCCATTTTTGTGGACGGTGCAACCCAAACCCATTCTTACTAGTAGGCTCCTTCTTCGATATAAGGTGCAAGTGAGTGCGGGGCATCATCACGTAGCTAGGGCGCCATCTGGACCAAGTTTGTTCGTACTCCCAACAGCTAATTAGGCATGGACCGTTACAGGATTGATTGGAGGAGCTAGTAAAACTTCTAATTGTTAGATTGTTACTAAAACTCAAGACTTATATGCATTATGTGCCCTCAGATCTTGTTCCAAGACTGTAATCCCAATTTGAAGCAATAATGATTTATTCATTCCATCAGAACCACTAGCCTTTCTGGTAAGTTCAATAGGTCATGAGCCAGTCCAATTTCACCTCTTAATACACAAACTCTGAGCAGAAGTCCTCAGAGTAGGCTGAAAGCAAGAGCCCGTGAGCCAGACCACCTCGTCAGCGTTCCGGCCCAGCCCACCATCCCCCATAGCCAATCTGATCACAATCAGCCCAGCAAATAATAAGAAGAACAAATACTTTAATAATGGTTGGGATTTCCTGTGTTTCTTTACTATTATTCACTTTTTAAGGAACATTACAGCAGAAAAAAAAAATGGGGGGGAATATTTGATATCGCACAAGCATATCCCATAATTTATAATAATCTTGAAATTCTCCATCTTTTTGACACAAACATATCCCCCAAATTGTGTTTGAGTTTGTAAGGAGATACCTTCCAGTTGCATGCGGTGTCACAAAAATATGCCTCCTTCTAGAAGTAATATGGAACGAAACTTACTCTCAGTTACGAGCCCTCTTCATTTTTTTTTATCTGTTTAATGTTTATTATTAATATTTTTAAGCTTGAGCTAAGGGCCTAGAGGTGCAAGTGGTAAGGTCAGATCAAGATATGCTTCCGACTTTGAACCATATCGGGGTTCTAAAATATCAAATAATAATAAAAAAAAAGAGGAGTCTAGTTGTATGCGTTGTTTATATACAATTAGTTTTTTTTTTATAAATTTTGGGAATTTAAACGTACCTTAAACATTCTATTTGTAAAATCTAGTGGGCTTGGATTTATCCAAGCAAGACCAAACTTATTAGATGTAACAAAGATAATGCCCAGAGGCCCGCTCGCCGGTATTAAGCACATGCAAATGCTCAAAAATTTGCTTCATTCAGACTCCAATTAATGACTCTATGCACATTCTTTTATTAAATCAATATGATACATGAACGTTTTAGTCAAGTTACTTTCACTACAAGCAGGGGAATGACTATATATACATATAAGAGGAATCTTAAGCTGGACTTCTAAAGGCTAAAATTGTGGCGGGCACAAGCTACATATCTAGAAAAAGACATAAAACAACATGCCACCTAACAAGGGCTAGATGTCCTACAAAAATTAACAATGGAGCGCTTACATGAAAGCTCATGTCTCCCATTTCATTGAAGGCCCGATGCAAGCCCTTAGATTTCCAGGCAACCGAAAAATTGCGAGTCACCTTGTACTGAAGGATCACCATTCTAGATATCTGGGGACTGCAGTTCTAATTAAAGCGTTCGTAAATACTATTTGGCACAACAGTTGGAAATCCATAGTAAGTTATTTCCATTTTCTTTCTCAAAAAATGGTTATTTTCATTTCTCATTTTATTTCTTTTATTTATTCTGGCAATCACCTAACGTGGATATAATTGACCTAGGGAGATGATATGATACCATGGTGGACAAATTTCACCGGAGATGACGGAGGGCGTGGGAAAATGAAACCATTCCAATAGCCGTTTGCTGGCGCGAGGCGAAAAGGTTGACCAGACACCCTGTTCTTTGACTTGCTTTCCGACTGGTGTTCGGTCGAAGATCTAAAGAGATGGTCGATGCTCAGGGCTATCCACCAGCGGCCTAGCTCTTGTGGATGAGGCAATATTCGATCCAATGGTCCATGATCAGCTACTCCACAGCTTTCATAACTAGTGAGTAGTGATGGGATCACAGCCGTCCAGGCTGGATGGTCCATAAAAATATGCTAGAGATCAAGTATTTTCTGAGTTATATATATATATATATATATATATATATATATATATATATATATAAAGAATTATAAAAGAATTTGTTCCAACAAAAATATGAATTACAAAGGAGTAGCTGACAAAATATGAACAGAAGATTGAATCTTGACAATTGCACCAAGAAGAGATGAAAAGCAGTTACTTTTCAGGCTAAGAAGCTAGATGTGCTGCACTTGGATTCGAGCCAGAACTCTGAAGTGATTGACTAATAACAAAGTGATAAGAGTCGTGCCAGGCTCTCTTTCTTTTATTTAGCCAAAGATATTCTTCTCGCGTGGTCCAAATAGCAATCCTCATCATGGGCCCAAAGAACAGGTGGAACATTGAATAGTTCCATCAGTACTGGCAGACCAGCCACGCCAACGGAGTGCAACATTTAAATACCAACCGTCTGATAACGCCAACAGTTAGCTCCCAATTTGGGCCAAAGAAGCACAACTTATTTCATCCCCATCCGAATCCAAATACCACAAAGAGCTTATAATATATATAAATATGGCCATACCCCGCCACTAGCACAAGCTTGCCATGGATTACGGTCGAGAGTTCCAGAGGCAGAGATCTTGTGCATACCCGGTTCTCGACGTCGGCAGCTGGTGCAACGGTCGCCGGAGGAGCTCCGGATTCACCCGGACATTCGCCGACGACTTGGAGTACCCATCGGCCCGGGCCACCGGAAGGAGGTGGCGAGGGTGGTGGCGGAGGATCATCAAGGAGAAAAGGAGGATCTTAAACTCGGCGGCCCCGATGCAGGCTCCTTACGATCCATACACATATGCCCAGAACTTCGATGAAGGATCGGCATCCGTCGAGCCGGAGAACCTATCACGGTCTTTCTCGGCAAGGTTCGCCGTTCCCTCGAGACTGCTTCACAGAGTGGGTTGATGAATGAGTACTATGAGTTTTTTCTGTTATCGGCCTCTTGATATGACCATGGGAATGCTCATTGTAGCTATTTTGTACGTCTGAAATGTCTATTTGATCACTTCATCCATTCAAGCTTCTCCAATTGGGTCTCTCTAAATTTTTTTTCTCTTCCTCCAACGCAAAATAGAATCAGAAAATTAAGTGATTACCGGTGTGTTATGTTTTCAATTTAATTACTTGTTTCTTTTTCGCGTTTTTGTCTTTCCTAAGTTCACATTGTGGAACCGATGGACGTCTTCATTTGTTTTGCATATCAATCATTAGAAGATACAGCTTTCCTCTTATCACTGTGTCCCTTCCCCATGGATAAGCTGGTTTCTGTTGTTTAAAAATGAAGAGGATTCGCCTTTCATTTTGTGAACCTTGTTAGAAATAATTGCTTAGAATACCAAATTTTCAGTTGATAAGAAGTTACCAAAGACACAGAAGGGAAAAAGAAAAATAATTAAGAAGACTGCTTGATCAAGAAAGAACCAAGTGGTGATTTCGCTTCTTGCCCGTGACCTAACTAATCAGAATACCAACACCTTTGGCATTTTCCTATGTCCATATTTACCAACCTCATTAGAGTTTCCTCTCCTTTCTTGTGTTCTTTCGAACAGTCTCACATCATGTGCTTTGCGATTTGACCATGCTGAGGATCCTGGGGAAATAAAACAAAGAAAAAGGGAAAAAAGGATCTTTGATGTTTCTCAACTCTTCTTTTACCTTAAGTTTCAAGGAAGAAAGAAAATTAAAGAAAAGAGAGAAATGATGCCACAAGGCCCCACGCATGTATCCTTCATTAGAAAGCTTTTCTTCTTGGAGTGCAGGGCAACTTGATGAAAGCTAAAGGATTCTTCCAGCCTTTGTTTGTTTTGTTTTTTTTTTTTTTTGGTACCCATCATCTTTAAAATAATGAGAGTTATGTTTGTCCGCAAGTGGCGTGCTTCTTTAATGAAGAAGACGGGACCAATAGCCAGCAAATTTCATTATCAAAAAAGAAAAAAAAGTCAGCAAATTTAGGTTTCTTTCCGTATAAATCTAGAGATCTGCTAGCCGGACTTAAAATGTGACAGAAACAAGGGACAGCTGATGCGGCGATCTGACTCGTTCGTGTCGTGGTTTCGCAGGGTAAACTAAACTAATGCCAGAAAAGGATGGTTGGTGACATGGATTCGCAGTATCGACTAATACTGGGAAGGGATATAAACTAAAAGTTGAAAAAATTTGAGCTTTCTCCTTGTTTTACGGTCTGTTGCGGGCAATTCCTCGTCGTCTGATCGTCGAAAATGAACATCTATAAAAAAAATTCATACTGACTGAAGATGACTCCGACGGAGATCTTCTGACGGTCAAATCAAAGAGGAGACTAGGCAACAATAGAAAAGAATCAAGGAACTCAGCGAGAGAGAGCTAGGGGTCTCCCCGAAACCTCCTTCAGCACTGTTGCCTTTTCCGTTTTATAGTAGGACGCGGCATGGCGTCGTCATTAATGACGCAGACAATGGAAGAATTGTCAAATCGTCGAAGACTGTCAGAGTCGCCGTGAGGTCTGTCAAATCACTAGGGTTAACCCACATCCTAGACGGGATAATGCCCCAGGATGGCTACGCCGCACGCCGCTGTCAGTACGGACAATCTCCAGCAGTTGTACGGCGTTCGAAGGAGTGGACCGACCGTACGTCGGTGCCTAGTCGAGGAATGTCGGGCGAACACCCAGGGACCCTCCGATGGTCAGTCGGGCGCGTTGCGAGAGTCGGATATGGGGCTCTACAGTTCGGTCAGTCGAGAGAGAAGAGGGCTTGCCCGACCGACGTATACTCAGTCGGTCGGTGTCGACAGTCGTCGGTCGGCAGAGTCGGATGCTGGTCAGGCGGATCTGATGGTGAGTCGGCATGAGAGGGATCGGTCGGCATATCCCAACAGTTGCCCCCCTCCACTCCCGAGTCGGATGGTGTGCTGGCCAGCGTCCTTGCACGGGCGGCAGCGTCAGGCGAAAAGAGTAGATATCCATCGCATCGAATCCTAACTCTGACGACCGTACCGCTGGCCGGTGCGGTGTCAGGCGTCTTACGAGTGCCAGGCGACTCATCGGTGTCAGACGTCTCGTCCCGTCGGTCTCGGACGTCTCGTCGGGAATGAAAACCGTCGTTCCCGCCGTCTCTTCGAGAACGCGAAATGCCACGGCCTTTCCGCCGCGTGGCAGGTGGCCATTGGGCCGGGTCCGCTCAAGCGGATGGAGATGACGTGGCCCGATCTGAGGACAGGTGCGTCGAACCGTCGGGCCGAAGGAGGGCCCAGATGTCGCCATGTATCGCGATCTGAGAGATCCTCGCTGGTCGTGCTTTCATCTCGGCCGTCGGGGGGGCGCTATATATACAGGATCGCCTGCATCCGGATTTCCACTTTCCACACTTGCTGCTGAAACTCTGATTGAGCGATCCCTTACCCCAGGTAACCATCTCCGTTTTCCCCCTTTAGAAGTCTTTTTTCCTCCAGGAGCCTTCACCGTTGTCCTTCTTTTTCCTTGCTTCCTCACGGTTCTCTTCCCCCTTCTTCCTATTTTCCGACTTCTGTCCCAGTTTATGGCTAGAACATCTCCAAGAGGAGGTCGGTCGGGGAACCCGACGGACGACCCTCGGTCGACCCCGGAGGTGGAGGTCTCTTCACTTTCGGGGCCGAACGTTGATCGGCTCCGAGAGCAATATTGCATCCCGGAGCAATTTCAGCTGTTTGCCCCTGGAGCCAATGGTCGGGTTAACAACCTGTCTGAGGGCCAGGTGGCCTTCTACGTCGAGGACCTCTGAGCCGATCTTTGCTTCTCGGTCTCGGAGTTCGTCCGAAACGTGTTGGACTATTACGGACTATGTTCGACGCAACTTGCGCCGAACTCAGTTCGGCTAATAGTCAGCTTTGCCCTATTGTGTCGGCTTTTGTCGACCATCCCTCGGATTTCACTCTTCCGAACTTTTTTCGTTCTCCGACCCCATCCTAAAGCCCGAGGGTGGTGGTACTTCAATCCTCGGAAGGGTCTCTCCTTTATCACCAGTCTTCCATCGTCGATTCATGGGTGGAAGAACCAGTTCTTCTTCGTCTATTCTTCCGTTCCTTGGGGGTTTCCTACCCGTTGGGGGGACCCCCAAACCCAACCGAACGAGAACAGTCGGGTGGAGGCCGGGGACCGAGAAGACTTCCACTGTCTAAAAGATATCTCGGTGCCGAAGCAGAGGGAGCTCGTCATCGAGCAGGCCCTGTACGACGTCGGTCTCAGCCCGATCCCTCGCTTAGGTTCGTTTTTCTTCTTCTTTCCTCTTTCTTCTTTCCTTTCTTTTTTGGTGCTGATCACCTGTCGCCGTTTGCAGATATGCCATCGAGGGCGAGATTGACGGCGGCCGACGTCTGGCAGTACGCTGTGTGGAAGAGGCCGGCGCAAGGGGTCGAACCATCGTGGCCTCCCAAGAGGCCTCAGGTAGCTCCGCCGAGCGAGCCGGCTGGGGTGGAGGCGGAGCCCGTCATTGCACTGTCGGCACCGACGGTGCCCGTTGAAGTCCCATCCGAGGGACCATCGACCGAGGGAGCAGCCTCGTCCGAGGGACGGACGGCCGAGGAATCGGTCGAGGGTGCGCCGGCTGCTCAGCCGGCAGGAGAGGTTCGGGAAGAGGTTCGTGAGCCCGAACAACCTGCGTCGGCGGCTGCCGTGCCTTCGGCAGGGACCCAGTCAGGCTCAAGCATGCCCTCCTTCTCCGACATCAGAGCCTGGATATCCGCACGGGGGAAGGCCCCGATGGCATCCGGTGACGACAGGAGGTCGGCCGGTGGTGGGGCGTCGACTGACTCCCCACTTCCCGATGGAGCGTCGGCCCTGGCCAACCACGACTTGGCTAGGAGGCTATGCCAGGCGCTCATCCTCCCGGTCGATGTTGAGGCCATGAAGAATCAGTGTGCCTCCGACATGCTGTCCTCGTTCTACCCGACTATGATCCGGGTAAGTCTTCCTCCTTTTCGTCTTCATTATCGTTTGTTGTAAGTTCGATCTTCTGACGGTCGGCTTCATTTTTTGCAGCTGATTTATAACATATCCGAGCTAGAAGTCGGATATCGAAGATTCGGCGATATGCGTGCGGCCTGGAAGGATAAGGCCATGGCTGTCGAGGCCGATAAGGTCATACTGGTCGACCAGTTGCAGCAGTCGGTCGACCGGAAGGCCCAGCTTGAGGGGGAGATCTCCCGTCTCACCGAGGAGGTCTCCCGACTCACAGGCGCTCTGGCCGCTTCGGGGGCCGAGCTGCAGTCGGCTCGGGACGATGCCAAGTGGAAGTCCCGCACCGTTCGTTGGCTGCGTCACGAGCGGGATGACTTCGCCAAGGAGCTCAAGGCCGAACGCGAGCAGCTCCGAATAAGCTTAGGGAACCTCGCTAAGGCCGAAAAGAACCTGTCCATCGCTCAAGCCAAAGCGGACATCGCTAGAGCGGAGGCAGAGTCGGCGAAGGAAGCCATGGGTCGAGCCGTGGAGGACTTCCGCGACTCCGAGGAGTACTGGGAAGATCTTCTGGAGAGCGGCTTCCTTTCATACCTAGTGGGGTACGAGGACGCTCGGGAAGCCGTCCGAAACTTGTATCCGGAGCTCGACCTCAGTAGCATCGTCCTACCAGAGTCGGAGGCCCAAGCTGCGGAGGAGACGGCTGACCCGTCGTCGGGAGATCGCACCACCGTAGTGGAAGCCGAAGCCGACGCAGACCAGATTACCGAAGGTCAGATGGCTTCGACTGCCGAAGCGGCCCCGACTTCTGAAGCCCGAGTGGATACGCCGACTGTCCCCAACCTTCGCCCGATGGAGGAAACTGACTCCGAAGATTAGTCAGTCTTTTGTTTTTACTTTGTTCAGTCATACTTGTAATCAGGCTTCGGCCTAATTTTATAAACTTAGCCCGAACTTTAATGAAATCAAAGTCTTTTTAACTTTGACCTTTTCCTCTGTATGTATCTTGAGATATGTCTTGTGTGATTTGCCGAAATACTTTTTGAACGTATAAGTCGTAAGTACAACGTACCAGTTAGGACGTTCGGTAGGATCCCAGGTAACGATCTGAGATAGTCGGTAGCGCGTGCTGCGGCAAAGGCGGAGCGAATTTCGACTTTGGATCAGCCTCCCGGCTGTCGTGTGACCCAACGGTCGAGAGCCCAAGTCGAACGTGAGTCGGGCGCGCACATCGAGTCGAAGGTCAATCGACCTCCATACATAGCTCGATGGCCGGGTTATTCTGTAGGATCTGATAGTCAAATGTCGTCCGATGCGTTCAATCGAATGGCGACCGACGCGTTTAATCGAAAAAATGATGACAAGTCGAGTTTTCGTTATCCAGACTTGGGTCGGGTACATGCGTCGTGCCGTGTGATAAACGATGGTAAGCCAAATATCCTTCGATCGGTCGTAACCGGGTCGGTAAATTGCGAACGCGACATCAATCGCGTTGGCACTTGGGCTTTCTTGGCTGGGGCCGAGTCGGCGAGTCAGCCGATCGTTTTGCCCGAAGGTTTGTCTGCAGAAGGAGTGTAACTTCCGTCGTCGTGGATGTACCGACCGTCGCAAGCGTTCGATGCATCGTTGGCGATCGGGCCGTTGGTCCCCAATGGAACGTTAGGCTCAAGTCGGGACGTCGGAGCTCGTACTTCTGGTGAGCGTCGACCCACAGTCGAAGAGTCGAGATTCCAGACTTTGAAGTTTTGAAACTGAATTTGTATTTCGAGTGAGGGGATACAAGGTTCACTGGTAGTACAACTTTAGGTTGTCGGCATTCCAGGTCCGAGGAATGGCGTCCCCTTCTAGAGTCTCCAGTCGGTAAGCTCTCGGCCCGTAGGTGTCCGCTACCTTGTAGGGTCCTTCCCAGTTCGGAGCTAACTTTCCTCGGTCTAGAGGCTTCAAAACTTTTGCCTTTCTCAGGACTAGATCCCCAGGCCTGAAAAGCTTTGGCTTGACCTTGGCGTTGTAGTATCGGACTACTCTCTGTCGATAAGAAGCCATACGAAGCTGAGCCTCGTACTGGAGTTTGGGTAGAAGGTCCAGGTCGGCCCTCCGACACTCGGAGTTATCCGGCTCTTGGTATTGCTCGACTCTAGTCGATGGTAGCCCGATCTCGAGCGGTATCATCGTCTCTGTCCCATAGGCCAAGCTGAAAGGTGATTCTCCGATTGGGACACAGGGTGTCGTTCGATGCGCCCATAGGACGGAATTCAACTCCTCGACCCAGAAGCCTTTGGCTTCATTCAGTCGGATTTTAAGTCCATGCAGAATGGTCCGGTTGGTCACCTCGACTTCACTGTTGGACTGTGGGTGTTTGACCGAGGTCAGTCGGTGCGTGATATGGAATCTTGCACAGAAGTCTCTGAAGTCCTGGTTGTCGAATTATCATCCATTGTCGGTGAAAATGGTATGCGGCAATCCGAACCTGAAGATGATGAATTTTTGGACGAAGTCTTCCATCTTTCGCTCGGTGATTTGTGCCAGAGGCTCGGCTTCCACCCACTTAGTGAAGTAGTCGATGGCGACGACTATAAACTTCCTCTGGCCAGATGTCGGAGGAAAATGATCGAGTATATCGATCCTCCACTGGGCGAAAGGCCACGGGACGACAATAGGGGTAATTCGGCTGGCTGGTTGGTGTTGTATGTTGGCGTACCTCTGGCACGGCTCGCACTTCCGAACCAACTCAGCTGCATCCTTCCTCATGGTAGGCCAGTAGTAACCCTACCGTAGGACTTTGTAGGTCAAAAATTTATCCCCCAAGTGATTTCCGCAGATCCCTTCGTGTACTTCTCTGAGCACGTAGTCCGCATCGGTTGGTCTCAGGCATCTGAGCAAGGGAAGGGAGAACGACCTTTTGTAGAGTCGGTCATCCATCACCACGTATTGGGAGGCCGACCATCGGAGCCGTTTGGCCTCCGCAGGGTCTTCAGGGCTAGTTCCGTCGGTCAGGTACTGGACGATCGGATCCATACAGCTTGGCTCAATCGCTAGTTGCAGCACCTCCTCGGCCCTGTCGATGCTTGGCTGCTCAAGACTCTCCACGAACGTCCGATCCAAGGCATCATAAGCTAAAGTCGCAAGCCTGGAGAGTGCGTCGGCCCGAGCATTCTCCGACCTAGGGATGTGAGAGATCTTGAAATATTCGAAGCGTGCCACGAGATCTTTCGTCTTCTGGAGATACTTTGCCATAGTCTGATCTCGCACCTCAAATTCGCCCTTGACCTGCCCCACAATCAGCTGAGAGTCGGAGAAGACTCGAAGGCTGTCGATCCTAAGCTCTTTTGTCATCTTCAAGCCAGCGAGGAGCACCTCATACTCGGCTTGATTGTTGGAGGCTTTAAAGTCAAATCAGAGGGCGTACTCAGTGACTACTCCCTCCGAGTTGGTGAGCAGGAACTCGGCCCCGCTCCCTTGAGCATTGGAAGCTCTGTCGATGTGCAACACCCAGGTAGACCTGGGGTCAGGCTTCGAGATTGCAACTTCTCTGGAGCTCCCATCTTTCGATCCTTCGTCGGTTGTCGGGCATTCTGCGATAAAGTCGATCAGGACCTGGGCCTTCGAGGCAGGTCACGGTCGGTACTGGATGTCGAACTCGCCGATCCTCATTGCCCATTTTGCCAGTCGTCTCGATGTGTCGGGGCGGTGCAATATCGCCCTCAGGGGTTGGTCGGTGAGGACCACAATGGCGTGCGCTTGAAAATACGGACAGAGTCGTTGCGTAAACACGATCAGAACGAATATCATCTTCTCCATCTTCGAATACCGAGCTTCAGCACCGTGGAGCACTTTGCTGGTGTAGTATATAGGTTGGTGGATTCGGTTCTCGTTCTCTCGGACGAGCACCGAGCTAACCGCCTCAGGGAAAGTGGCCAGATAGAGAACGTCTCTCCGACTTCCGGCTTTACAAGCAGCGGCGGAGAGGCCAGGTACCTTTTCAGGTCCTCAAAGGCCCGTCGGCACTCATCCGATCAAGAAAAGTCCTTCACCTGTCTCAAAGTTTTGAAGAACGGGAGGCATCTTTCAGCCGATCGAGAGATGAATCAACTGAGTGCGATGATCCTTCCGTTGAGTTGCTGCACCTCTCTTTTGTTGTCCGGATGTCACATATCGATGATTGCTTTGATCTTCTCGGGATTGGTCTCGATTCCTCGTTGCGAAACGAGGAACCCGAGGAACTTCCCCGAAGTCACTCCGAAGGCGCATTTAGTTGGGTTTAGCTTCATCCGATGTCGTCGTAGAGTGCAGAAGGTTTCCTCGAGATCTTGCACGTGATCTGGAGTTTACGCATTTTTTACCAGCATATCGTCTACGTACACCTCCATATTGCGTCCGATTTGGTCTTTGAAGACCTTATTGACAAGTCGTTGGTAGGTAGCCCCGGCGTTCTTCAGACCAAAGGGCATTACTCTGTAGCAGTAAAGGCCCTTGGCGGTCACGAAAGCCGTGTGCTCTTCATCCTCCGACGCCATCCGGATCTGATTGTACCTGACAAAGGCGTCTATGAAGCTGAGCAGTCGGTAGCCGGACGTCGCATCTACCAGCTGATCAATTTTCGAGAGTGGAAAGCTGTCCTTCGGACAGGCCCGATTCAAATCGGTGTAGTTGATGCAAATCCTCCACTTTTCGTTGGCTTTCTTCACCATGACCACATTATTGAGCCAATCGGGATACGTGGTCTCTCTGATGTAGCCCGCCTCGAGTAGCTTGTCCACTTCTTCGTCGATGGCCTTCTGCCTTTCGGGAGCAAAAGATTGCTTCTTTTGCCTCACCGGCCTCATTGCTGGGTTGATGTTAAGTTGGTGAGTCATCGTCTCCGGGGGGATGCCCGATATATCCGCTGCCGACCAAGCGAATACGTCAGCATTGGCCTTCAGCAGTTTCACTAGCTGCTGTCGCCCGAGGTCGGGTAATTGAGACCCGACCCATACCATTCGTTCGGGGTTCTCCGTTATCGGGATGGGGACAAGCTGTTCGGCCGGCTCATCCCATTCTTCCACTTCCCGTTGGTCCAACTTGTCGACCGTCAGGGAGATCTTCGATTCGTCGCTTTGAGCGGAGATCTGGAAGCATCGCCGAGCGAGCTGTTGATCCCCGCGCATCTCTCCGACTCCATTTTTGGTCGAGAACCGAACCAACAAATGATACATCGAGACTATCGCCCTGAGGGCGTTTAGTCCGGGCCTTCCAAGTATGGCATTGTAGGTCGAGGGCACTTGGACGACCGTAAAGATCAAGTGGACTGTGCTTTGTCGTGGTCCGGTTCCAGTTGTCATGGATAAAGTAATTTTCCCTTCCACCGTGACAGCATCCCCAGCGAAGCCTATCAGGGGTGTAGAGACTCTCCTGAGCCGATCAGCCGACAGTCGCATCCGGAAGAAGGTCGAGTAAAACAAAACATTCGTCGAACTTTCATTATCTACAAAGATCTTTCTTACATCATAATTTGCTATTGTTATCGAGACAACAACAGCATCGTCATGGGGAGTATGGACACCCCGAACATTTTCATCCATAAAAGTAATTACATTATCTTTGCGCAGCTTCTTCGTCGGCTCCTCTCTAGCAGTCGTCCCCAGGTCCAGTCATTTGGAGATCATATTGATGACCCCGGTCGTAGGCTGGTTATTCGTAGCTTCCTCAGTCGGCTGGGGTCGTCGGTTGGTGACAGGTAGAGTCGGCGGGTTCCTCTGAAATTTGTCGAGATATCCTCGGCGTATTAGGGCCTCGATTTCATCCTTGAGTTGGATGCACTGCTCGGTGTTGTGGCCATGGCCCCGATGAAATCGACAGTACTTTCGTCGGTCGAGGCCCTTTGCCTTCAAAGGCGGAGGCCGTCGCAGATATTCCTCTCCTTCGATCTCCATCAAAATCTGCGCACGAGGAGCAGAGAGAGGAGTATAGAAGTTATACCTGGGACGCGTCGGCCTCGGACTCCGCCGTCGAGGCGACCTTTGGCTCCGTTGCTGGGGTGAGACCGGTTTGTCGGTTGGGGGCCTGCTAGGCTCGGCAGGGATCCGACCCTTCCTTCGCTTCTCCTTCGGATCCTTGGCCTCAGTCAGGCATCGATCGGAAGCTCCTTCGTCCGCGCGCATGTATTTGTACGCGCACTCTAGCAATTCGGCGTATGTCCGGGGGAGGGTCTTGTCCAACGAGTAGGTAAATCGGGACCTCCTTAACCTCCTCTTCATGGCTGAGATGGCCATGTCTTCATTGAGGTCCCGGACCTCAAGCATGGCCGCGTTGAATCGCGTCACGAAATATCAGAGCGTTTCATTTTCTCCCTGTTTGAGAGAAAAAAGACTATCCGAAGTTCGTGGCGGCTTCCGGCTGGTGCTAAAGTGGGCCACAAAAGAATGCTCAAGCTGTCCAAAGGAGTGAACACTTCCTGGGCGAAGGACGGAGTACCAGGTCCTGACAGCTTTGCAGAGTGTGACGGGGAAGCCGATGCAAAGGAGGGCATCGGTCGCCCCTTGGATCATCATGAGAGCCTTGTAGCTCTCCAGGTGGTCAATTGGGTCGGTGGAGCCGTCGTAAGGCTCCACGTGGGGCATCTTGAACCGACTAGGAATCGACTCGTCGAGGATGAGTCGAGAGAGAGGTTGGGCGGTCTGGAAGTCGACGTCATTCGAGGACTTCTGTCCGTCCACCTGCAGCTGAGCGAGCCGACGATCGATTTCTTCGAACCTGCGTTCGTAGTCGTCGGCCCGTCGGTACTGAGAGACCCCGGAGATGGAGTCTCCCGATGACTCTGAGAAGGAGGCGGATGGCGTTCGCGGCCGCTTCTCCTTCCTTGCCCATTTCAGCTGGGAAGGAGTCAGTCGTCGAGACCGATGGGTATCAAGCCACGACCGCCTCTCCTCCTCTTGGTGGGAGTGCCGTAACAGCTGCTCCCGAGGAAGAGATGGAGACCGACGCGGGCGCCGGCGGTTGCTCCTGGAGGGCATCGGGTGTGCCGCCGGTTGCTCCACCGGCGAGTGCGGCAACCGGGTTGGTTGCTGTTGAAGGCTCTTGACCGTGTCCGTCAGCACAGTCATCTGCCGCACAATCACCGCGATCTGCGCCTCCGTGGTCACCACAGGACGCGGAGAGCTAGGTTCTGCCATAGAGGGTGGAGGAGAGGCCTCTTCCCGACGGGAAGAGTGCCTCGCCGATCCGATGACCCTCGACCGCTGAGCTCTGGTTCTTGTCATCTCGAAAGGATGTCTCGAGTTCTGTGGGGGTCGCAATCCCTGTTCCTACCCCCTACCTGGCGCGCCAAACCTGTTGCAGCCAATCCCCTCGTCGCCTGGTCGTCGGGAACGAGTGCCTGCAAAAGAAGTCCACACTGACCGGAGGTGACTCCGGCGGGGATCCTCCGATGGTCAAGTCAGAGAGGAGACTAGGCAACAGTAGAAAAGAATCAAGGAGCTCAGCGAGAGAGAGAGAGAGAGCTAGGGGTCTCCCCGGAACCTCTTTCAGCACTGTTGCCTTTTTCGTTTTATAGTAGGGCGCGGCATGGCGTCGTCATTAATGGCGCAGACAATGGGAGAATTGTCAAATCACTGAAGACTGTCAGAGTCGCCGTAGGATCTGTCAAATCACTAGGGTTAACCCATGTCCTAGACGGGATAATGCCCCAGGATGGCTACGCCGCACGTCGCTGTCAGTACGGACAATCTCCAGCAGTCGTACGGCATTTGAAGGAGTCGACCGACTGTACGTCGGTGCCTGATCGAGGAATGTCGGACGAACACCCAGGGACCCTCCGATGGTCAGTCGGGTGCATTGCGAGAGTCGGATATCGGGCTCTACAGTTCGGCCAGTCGAGAGTGGAGAGGGTCTGTCCGACCGATGTATACTCGGTCGGTCGGTGTCGGCAGTCGTCGGTCGGCAGAGTCGGATGCTGGTCAGGCGGATCCGACGGTGAGTCGGTGTGAGAGGGACCGGTCGGCATATCCCAACACGCTCTTTTTGAGAGAGGTGGGAGTGATGGTTTTAGATGACTCTCGATCTCGACGGCGAATCATCCACCCCTGCCTCTTCTCTCGGAAGGAGCTTATTTATCTGTAGCGTTTGTGATTGAAGTCCCATAATGGTAAAATTACCTCTAGTAGAGATCAAACTCACATCACTTGCGAAAGTAGACAGAATACCACCCTGAGCACGCGCCTAGGATTTAGTCTAGACGGGACCTCATACACGGGAGAAAAGTATGGAGTCTTAAATAATTTTGGTGTCCTCCGGGCATGCCAGATCTTAACTTGGCTGAAGGACTCCAATGGATGCAGAGGAATGGGGGGGGACCCTTTGGCATTAAAAAACAGGCCTCTATGTTAAGGTTCACATGGAAGTCCTGAGACTCATTTAATATATGCATGAAGGGCGCTGCCACCCACCTCCTCCCCTATGACTCGCATAGTTCGCCTAGGTGACTAACAAAAAAAAAAAAAAAAAAGGTAGTGAACCACATGCGATCTGCTCACACTTCATCTCAATTTTTCAGGTTCGTTTTACAAACAAATGTATCTACATATGCTTACCAAAAAATATATATATATATATCTACATATGTTTGCGAGTCAAGCTCCAATATGGGGTTCACATGGAGAGATCATTATCAAGTACTTCATGTGCTAATTGAGTAAGTTGTAGCTGGGTCCCACCACCTTGTAATGATAAGGTGATGTATGTAGCTAATTTCCTATGGAATTTTCGCTTGATAAATAAGTTTAATTGGGGCTAGTGTATGACTACATTTTTAATGGAGAACTAGAGATCTGGTGAATGATGATCTGTACTCAAAGTGGGCTTTTTTTATTTATTCATGCTTTTCTTGATTGTAATCTTTTTCAAGCACGAGGAAGGAGATGTTGCATGAGAGGGCTAACTAGTGAAATGCGTGGAACTGGAGTGTGATAATAGATCAGATGGTTAGCGGTGCACCTTCGTGATGCTATGTTGAGTACAATATCCACAAAGAAATGATTAGAAGTGACAATCGGATCGGATCATAAATAGATCGGATCAAAAAATCGTCAATTCAAATTCGATCTGTTTATTAAATGGGTCAAAAATTCAAACCTGAATCCGATCTATTTATTAAACAGATAATCCGGTTCGATCCGTTTAATCCATTTATTAAATAAATTAAATTAGATTAAACGGATTAAATAGGTTAAACGAGTTAAATAGGTTAAAACGTCGGGTTAAATATGTCAGAAACAGATTAAACATATTTTAAACAGGTTAAACAGATCTTAAATGGATTAAACAAATTAAACAGATCAGATTAAATGGATCAGAAATAGATTAAATAGATTAAATGGGTTATCTGACTCAACCCGATCTGAATATTAAACGGATTAAACGGATCAGATATCTAAAATCCAAATCCGATTCAATTATTAAACGGATTAAACGGATCGATCTGTTTATGATCCAAACCTATTTAACTTAAATCCAAATCTGTTTATGACGGGTTGAACACGAATCGAATTGGCGGATTGGATCATATTTTGTCAGCCTTAAGAATAATGGGTGAATATTTATTTAGCCATAAAAATACTTCATATTGACTTAAACCTGCAAAAGTTTCATATATATTTGATGATAAATAGCATTGTTTATCAGCATTAATTCATCATGTGGGATCATCGAAGAGGTATTACTAACACTCGGGCTCCAATCCTGCATTCCTACTCGGAGATCAGCGAGCTTGATCAGAGGCACCCCAGGAGCATCAAATGATAGATCAGAGTTACGTATACATTTTTGTAAGATGACTCGGCTCAATCAAAATAACAAGTGTACCTATAAGTTTTTATTTTCAATGTACCGAAAAGAAAATGCATTGATTTGAAAAACATACAGAAGAAACCCAATGCTCGATACATCGCTCTGTAAGAAATTGTGAGCTTTAAATCCAATCTCTCTAGTTCATCTAATGCGTCCCACAACCTAGTGGGAGTATAGAAGGTTGCTGTTTAATATGAATTAGGTGACAATCATACGAAGTAATCATCTCTGTTTTGATGAGATCGAGCAGTCACAATCTCTTCAAAAAGGTAACCGATACATATCAAGAGGGTCATTATCTCTTTGTTTAATTTTAACACGCAAAGTTCAGCTGCTTTTAACAAGAGCCAGAAAATTATGCTCAGATCAACTGACAACTAGTAAAGCACTTAGAGCAGATATTCAACCAATGTCACGTCTAATGGCCTGACATTTCTCCCAATTCATTTGTCGGGAAAGACATCCGCGGGACAGACTTTTCCAGAGTAAGTTTTGCTGGACTCCTGGATGTGACGGAGTACTGTGCCCTCGTTGAATTTAGTTATATACGCTCTCATCGGTGATTCAATCCAGCAGAGCTATAGCCCACCACACACACACACACACACACGTATATGTACATATGTATATGTACAACAACTAGAGCAGAAATATTTCCTCGCAGACAACCATAGCTGAAACTTGAGTTGTCCATCAAATAACTTCTTTTCTAAACCTCTCTCAGACTAGCGCTGGGTCAATGTCCTAACAAGGGCAACGCTTACAGTACTAGTTGTGTATCCATGCCCCATAGCAACCAGAAGCCTTTCCTTCCCTAGAGCAGATGATCTCAACAAACCATGCTCAAAAGCAACCGGGAAAAGCTTCCACAACTACCACTGGAAAATATATATGATAACCGGTGCCTTTGAGTCATTTAAAGGCTGCAGCTAACTTATTTCAACACCCTCACATGATACATTTGACCTCCATCGTTCTCCATTGGTAAGTTGCAATGACTCAATTCTGCACGCCAACATGTTGCCTTGCGCACAACTACAATCTTGTCAATATGGAGTTTAAAACTGGAACACCATCAACTTGATAGCTATTGTATAGTTTTTCATTGTCGTCATTGATGTCCATCAGCTTGTGATGCTCCAATATTCATGCAATCCATCCTCTTATGCTCCTTAAGCAACTTTTTATGCTGCTTCACTTGGAAACTCACGCACGCACGCACGTTATATATATACATGGCACGTCACATGCACACTCATGATGTCGGACCATTATGGTCATTATATAACTCCCTACATTGACTTCAAACTCAGGACCATCTTCCCCAAATACAGCCCCTCAGTGCCCTGCTTGTTTAGTCATGCAAATCACTCTTAATCCTTGAGTTGAAACAAGCAACTTTTTTTTGAACAAAAACTACCCTGAAAACCGGTGTAGCGTGTGGGCGCAGAAGAGCAACTGATGGTATGGTCTCTGACCACTGGCCTATGCAAGCAGGAGGAAGAGCTAGACAAGTTCCTTACAGATAAAGGAGGTAGGCATGGAAACCTCCATAGTGAAGATTTGATGATTATGTAAAAGGGATCTATTTGAGAGGCTTTGACAACAAAAACAACTTGACATGCACAATAGAATGAATTGCTGAGGGCGCAACTCATTTTGGAAACATAGCTCAGAAAGCTATACTTGTTGGATTTCCTTGACTAAGAGTACAAATGACTAATTTTCTGCAGTGCAGAATATCCACAATAGAATAACTGCTTTGCCAAAGATGTTGATACATAATTGCAATGAGACTGAAAGTTTGATGGTTGAAATACACATATTAGGATGCCATTGCATCAGTCTATGAACCACATAAAGAAAAATCTTACTCGTCAGCTGGTTTACTTGTTGCATGTTTGCAGGGGGCTCCTAGATCTTGCCTCGTCATCTGATTCCCAGCAACAAGAAAGTATGCCGTGTGCCTGGGTGGAAAAACTTGCAAAACATCAACCAATGGTGATATGCTGACGCAGCAAATTGATTGTTTCAGAAAAGCAATCCAGGGGTCAAGTAAGTGCCTGAAAAAATTCATCATTTTGATTTTGGAATCTGGGTCAATACTTGACATGCCGTCCAATGCTTGTTGCATGTGATGTAACCACCTCTCTGCAGCCTGATGTGTGACTGGAAATGGCCGATGTCGTCCAATCAGTGCAGGATGGCCTGCAACAGGAGCAACAGTATGTAACTTTGGTGTAATGGGGATTTCTGAATAAGTTTCAACACGGATAAACTATTTTGTACAGTTGGGTTTTGCTAGAGCCAACAATGTCCAATGGATAAATTTTATAGACTGGATAATGATCATAATGTTTCTGGATTTGTTCAGAGTTAAAAAATAATGAAATGCATTAAGTTGATGTGGCATGGTGCACTAGGGTTCTTAGTCACTGTTTTTACTCTTTGCGAGATTTGGTCTCACATCGGACATGGATATATGTAAAATACAAAGTTTCCTATGCAGAGAGAAAATGGAAAGCAATTCTAACAGGCAACAATGGCCCAGAAATTTGCTCAGAAAGAATTTGGTTGAATTCCAAATAATGTATCAGACCAATATAGCTCATGGCAATTGCAGATTTGAGATTGTTCTGGCTTCTCTTATATCAAATCAAATATTGTCTTAAATTAAATAGGATAATAATGCACTCATAGAAAATAAAATAGAAGAAATGATAGCAAAATATTTTTTTTATACACAAAATAAATAGAAGATGACATGTCATCTGGGGCAGGGGCACGCATGAGTGGGAATAACTACAAGAAAGGAACAAGAAGGCCAAAAAGATTCCCTCAAAAGTTAGACTCAAACTCAGTTCTAAGCATATAGCAGCTGGCTATTTTCATGTTGTGGCAATGAATATTACCCGTGAATCCATTGTAATTATATCTTCAAATGGAAGGAGACATTACTAAATCTAAGCTATCTGAACTTTGATTATAACATTAACAATGGTGAATAGATGTAAAGGCTATTTTTACCCCTTGATCCATCCACCTTTTCTAGGTGAAATTTTACCACTAAACACTATAACTTGGAAAAATCAGATAGATCATAGAGATAGTACACCATACATGGCACTGCCTGGTAGGCACTAACTGGAATTCCATATCTTGATATTCGCAGGAGCTTGTTAGAAAGCTGGTCATTTTTGAGCTATTGAAATTTATACATTAGTTTGGTATATTTCACCTCTTAGAGTTTAGGGGAATGGGTTCTTTGAGTCATTGGTCTTTAATAAGACAGAAATTCTTTTGTTGACATTTGAATGTCAAAGAAATTCGTGCTATCCAAGTTTGAAACCTGGTAAAAATTTTAGTTTTGGTCAGGCTTGTGAAGTTTGATCTCAGCAATCTGGATGGTTTCACTCTAAGTTTCAGAGTTTTGGCCATAAAAATTATGAAATTTTCAATTAAAAAATAAAAGAAAAGAAGGGGAAAAAGTTATCAACAACATTTATGTAATTCTTTGTTTTTGTAGTTCTGACAATTTTAGGATGAAATTAATATTGCATACAAGTAAAAGCCATAAAAAGGTATATTGGTACTTTATCTTACAAACATAATTATTTACTTTTTGAACTTCAATTGTTTCAAAAATCATCATATTTAGCAATTGCGAAGCTTTTCAATAACTCTACACTCAAAACTTCTTTTCCACCTTTCTTTGAGTAGAACTCATAAATATCTTGAATTTGCATGTCTTTCTCATATTTCAAGGTTAAGTGACTTTTTAGTTAAATGCATATTTATTACAGAATGTCATACTTATTTTATATAAAGATGATGTCATTGCTCTAAATAATGGTGCCTTATGTTTAGTTTTTTGCATCAGCCTTCATAAAGCACCATAATGAAAGGTTTTTAAAGGCCTTAGCCCATCAAGGATTATGCTTATCACCTATTCACTCTTCTTAATTTAAGGGAAAAAAAGAAGAAAAATCAAAAATTGACACTATATAGCCCATGCACTTAAAAGGAACAAAGAGATAACCTTCATGTAATAGGTAGATGATTGAAAGAGCCAGAAGAGGTATTGCTCCATCGAAAATATCTGCCTCCTCTTCAAAAAAGAGTGAAATACAAAGATCTCCTCCTTAGCAGCCAGGTAGGGTGCCAATTCCGACTGAGAAGTATCGAAGTCAGTTCTGTGTACCCCTCATTTCCAAAAGCCTATTTTTGCTATCCCCAACTAGAATTTGACTCCTCTAAACTCACCTATGCACTTCTCACAATTGTCTTCAACTGAAGTACCCATGCAATTGACCTTATCAATGTTCACATTGAAAATGTAGATATTTTATAGTTCCTAGTTTGAGTAGGTCATAGCCTCAGCACTTCCAATGCACATCAGATCAATTAGTCTAAAGGAACGTACAATTTAGAATGTCACTATCACCATCTAAAGAAAAGAAAAAGAAAAAGAAAAAGAAAACAAAAAGGAACTTCCAAAAGACTAAGTGTGTGCAGAATATTATTGTATTTCTAACCTAGCTGCAAATTCATTTCCTTCCATTGATATCAGCTCTAGTTGGTTCAACAATGTCAAAAGGGGTTTGAAAGATTTTAGTCACAAGTATCATAGGACAGCATGTGGGGAGAAAGAACAAGTATCTAAATATGGAAGAACAGGAATGAATGATGCTGCTCAGCATGGCAAAAGACGGATGTAGTAACAAACTAAACACTCACAAACTCCTCATTCCAGGAATTTCAGGAGCAAACAAAAGAATAAGACTAATGTCATAAAAAATTTTCAAGCTTATCCCTGCATGCTACCCACCAGTTCTTTCATCCTCGAATAATCTCCTTCAATAAAGCTCAATATGGAGATGATTCTAAACAAAGCTTAATGAGAAAATCTTCATCTCTTCTCGACGACCTTGGATCAGGGGATCAAATCATCAAAATGTTCAAATGAATTCAATCTGCTGTACCTGTTATGACGTCTGCGAATATTAGCCACCTTAGTCACGTCTTCCATGATTTGACCATCCCCAAGTTACTGAATAGAAAAGTTTTTACATATCAACTTCATATAAATAACAAATTATGAAGTCTCAATACTCTTTGACCTAATGCGATTTGGCAAGTCGTCTCAAAAGATAATTTCATTTGAACAACGAAAGTGTATCCATTTGGCGCAATTGGTTGCTCTAGTCAGACCTTTAGTCTGTCCAACCGAGCCACTTTCTCTGTAGATGCAGTTATGAAATTTACTGATATTTTAGCGTTCCAACTGATGCAGTTGGTGAAGGAATTGGAAGTTGGTACCAATGACCAGGGTTCAAATCCTACTCTTGATCAATTTTCAGCCAGCTTTCCTCCCACCCTATTTCTTTAAAAGAGGGAATTTTTTTTGATATTCTTCTTCTCCTCTTCCTTCACCTTCTTCCCCACATCAATCTTGCATTTCTCCTCCTTCAATATGACCCTTTGTATTATAAGCATTACATACTTATCACAGTTGTAAAACCCAAAATTAGAACCTTGGTGTTGATATAATGGCAACTATGCACACGAAACTTTAGAATTTTTTTTTTTTTTAAAAAAAAAGGCTAATACTGGCTTTAAGTATATATTTTACATAGAGAAAAAACTAATAGACTAAATGTTATAATATTCTTATCATTAATATCATAACAAGGTATATTCTCCAGAAGATCTCTGTCATTTGCATACGTTGGATACGTGTACATGCAAAAAGAAACTACTCAACACCTCCTTAAAGTAATTTTCAATTTTCAACATGTCTCCCTGGAACTTCTATGATACCATAACCAACTAAATTCATTCTCCTTTTTTCTAGAAAACAAAGATCTCTATCTCTATTTCTTCGCACTAGATTAATATTTGAATATAAGTTAGCCAACATAAAAATAATCATGTTGACAATGGAAACTGATAAGAAAACATAGATCCCTGTCATTTGAAAGGAGGAGGGGGCATCTTTGCAGAAAATCATGACCTGAGTCAAACATTTAGATAGTTATTGTCAAACAGCAGAAGGAACAATATTGAAAATAGAAGGGGCGTGGGGACAAAAATATAAGCTTTTAAATGTAGGGAATGAACATTGTGGAATTTTCTTTCTGTTAAAAGGTTTCAGTCAACAAAAGGAAAAGTCATAAAATAAGCAGAATAATGTTTTTGTATTGGGTGTCAACTTAAAATTCCAAATGCTACCAGACAAGAATCTGAAATTGCAAACTCCAGATATACAAAAACCACAAAGCAATCAATCAGGAAGAAAAAAGCCTGCTTTAGTTCACTATCAGCATTTTAACAATTTAATTTAGTTCCAGACGTCCAATGACAGATCCTGCCCGTGCAGATGGTTGATGTTTGAGTTCACAACCGAGCATATAAATATCATATTTAAAGGAATGGAAAAATGGATATTTTATCTCTATCTATCATAGAAGAAAGAGTAAAAACAATATATTTCTCATCCTGATCGCAATACTGGAAATTCGTGTAGCGGTGGTCTGCCAAACAATTCAATGAAAACAGACCTCGATCAATCTAGAGGACAGAGGAATTAAAAAAAAAAAATTCTTGACTTGTTGCATTTGATTTCTGAAGTAAATCGAGACAGTCCGAGAACCACTCAACCAACATATTAGGACTCCAGAATGAGCCTCTAAAGAAGAGCTAAAGAACCTTTAATCTACCGTAATTCATATCGATAGAGGTAAAAGATGGAAAAAAAATGGGAAAAAACCTACAGTTTACCTTTCCTCTGGGAATAGAGAGGAGGACCTCCCATCCTCTGCACCAAGAACTCGTACTGGTTCCGAATCGCGTCCTCCTTCTTCGAGTTCGCAAAGATCGACCGAAACCACTCCTCCTCGTCATCGTAAACCCTATATCAAATTCAAGATCGAATCCAAGAACAAATCCCAGAGAGACAGAGAGAAAAAGAAGGAGGGGGGGGGGAGAAAGGATCGGAAAGAAGACCTGTTGTAGAAATTGGTGGAGAGATCGACGAAGGGCTGGAGGCCACCGAGGGTTTCGAAGAGGTTGGTGTCGTCGATGGCGAAGGCATCGCTGGCGGCCACACCGCTCCACTCGTACGCCTTCTGCTGAAGAGACTGCATCGGTATAGACTATGAGGTGCGGAGACGAAGGAGCCCGAGCCAGAATTTATAGGACCACACGCTCCCGTGGATTTTACGCTTTCCTGTGGGTCAACCGGGTTGGAATCTTTCGCTCTTCCATTTCGTTTCATCCAACGGTCAGGATGAAGCAGTCATCGCCTCCAACGGATAGATAGCATGTGACGCCATGTGTCGCCATTGTTCCGTGGATATGACGCCATAAGGAAATGGTGGATTACCGCATCTCGACTTGGCGCTGATGCCAGCCTTGTGACAACCACAATATCCAAAGGCTGTTGGAAAGCTCATGCGCCGTCCAACTCCACTTTAATATTGCATAAAAGGTGGTCACAATTTATTGCGTTTTTTATCAATTTAATATTAATTTAAAAAAAAATTATCAAAATAATATTTTTAAAAATTATTTATCGAAATATTGTTCAAAATAAAATTCTCCTGTAATAGAACTACTTTTCATGCTGACTTACTGCTCTTACCATCTTAATAAAACGACTCTCTTCCATCTCTTTCGAACTCATCCCTCTTTCTCTCTCTCCCTCACTAATTCTCGATCTATGTCGCCTCTCCTCTCTCCGTTATTTATAGAGTCATCTTATCATAGCGCTGCTATTAAGTTGACACCCCTCTTCTTTTCTTTCTGATTTTTCTGTGACCATGTGGTAAATAAAATCATTCTACCATAAGATATTTTTCTGATGGACAGTATTTTCATAAATAATTTATATGAAATATTATTTTCATAAATATTTTTAAAATTAATATTATTTTTATAAAAAAGTCAAGTTCGTCTGTAACAAAATTTTCTATAATACAGAGTAATGGCTTTTATCATTGGATGTGAGTGTATGCTAAACTAAACCGGATTGATTTGATATGATGTGACTGTATGGTCAAATCATACTTATCTCATTTTATTCAAATAAAAAATAAAATAAAATAAATTACTAAAATCATCCAAAAAATAAGTTGAAATTACAGATACATTCAGTAGTTTCTAAAACCTATAATTATATATTTAAAATTTTAGTCAATCCAACAATCTAATCCATGCGGTTAGACAATCCATTAATGTTAATTTGGATCCATCTATCAAATTATTATAATTTTTTGAAATGATCATAATAACTTTAACTCAAGGATTAAATATAACCCCCTTAGACATGAGATGTCCTTGGATGATTTTAGTGGGGTGGGCAAGATCGGGGGAGATGGGGTCTCGTCATCATTTAGACCATCAAAGAAAAGTCTTTGGAGAGCTTAGTGGTGGAGGGCTCCATGGTGCATGGGGGTCAACATGGCTAGCACCGTACTCAAAGGGGGTGGCAGTCTTGCCGATGGTGATATCGAGGAAGCCATTGCCATTTGGGGGGTGGTGGTCATGAGGGCAAAGCAGATGGCGGCAAGGCTGCTGACATGGGGACATGATATGGAGGTCTTGAAGACGATGCTGAAATCCACCCACGTGACTCCAACGACAGCCCCATGGGCGCCATTGCACCTGTTCATCTGACTGCAGAATCTCTACTATCAATGCATTCAGCCCCTGCAATAAGAATGCTGCGACCACTAGCGACGGCCGCACCCCCACCTTCGTCCCTCTGAATACGATGTTTGCTGTTAGACTCATCTCGGGTAATATATACGTTGTGATGGCATCGTTGGTCTTTTTGCTGACCCGGGAGGTGGGAAGGAGGTGAGCATCAACGATGAGATCCTTGCCGTTAGCATCAGTGTTAGTGAGGACCATCTCGACTCCATCGACGTCATACATCAGAACCCCTTTTTCATCTTTTTTGTTGTGTTGAACACTCTGATCATCGAGAACAGAGATTAGAACCCCCTTCATCATCTCCTCATCACCTTCGTGCGGCCACCATGAGGCCCTGCTCGATGCCACTGTCTTCAGCATCTTTGTCGCCACCCCCGGTCGCTCACACCGTCATAAGTTGCACAAAATTTTTTTGAGAAAAAAATCCAATTGGAATCTAAGAAACCTCCCTGGTCTCTCCTAGGTACTCTCCTTCAATGAAAATGAGTAAAAAGAAAAAAAAAAAAAAAATCTACGGGAGACAAGGTCTTACCTTCTAATTTTTTTGATATTTTTTTATTTTTATTGATTTTTCTGATGCTTTCCTCCGGCGTCACGCAATTCCCAGAGTGCTTTTTCGAAAAAAAGTGAAGCATGAATCTTGCTATGTCTGAATATCTCCACGCATAGCTGAGATATATTTTATTGTGATAATTATGGAAGGATTATTTCTTCGTAGGGAAGCAAAAACTCTCTCCAAAACATACACAGAATATTTAATTGCATGCTGCGGGTAATTACATATTACAATTTTTTTTTTTTGGGTGTTATTTGCATAAGCTTTACAATGGGGACATCAAATAATTTTTTGTGCATAATTATAATCATCCTGTTGTGCGCACGTGTCAAGCGGTCGTTGGGGCGAACCACGCCTCTGCCCACGAAATATTGTCCGCTCCGGCTGGGTCTGGACGGGAAGCATTGCCCCGTGGTCCCCACCGGGGGCGAGTCCCCCCAGCATCACGCAGACGGCCTCACGGTTTTATCTTTATCCTCGACGGAAAAAGACGCCTCGTGAGGGAAGGTGTGTCCGTATCCCTCTTAAGCACATGCACACACCAGAGTTGCTCGATGTGAGACTATTAAGGGATGTCCCCTCACAGTCTGCCCATAACATGCCCCCCACTCTGGAGGATGCATGTGCGGACAGGGGACGGGTGCCCCCTTCCTGGCGCGCCACTGTTGTGCGCACGTGTCAAGCGGTCGTCGGGACGAACCACGTCTCAGCCCACGAAGTATTGTCCGCTCCGGCTGGGTCCGGACGGAGAGCATTGTCCCGTGGTCCCCACCGGAGGCGAATTCCTCCAGCATCACGCAGACGGTCTCACGGTTTTATCTTTACCCTCGGTGGGAAAAAGTGCCTCATGAAGGAAGGTGTGTCCGTATCCCTCTTAAGCATATGCACACACTAGAATTGTCCGATGTGGGACTATTAAGGGAGGTCTCCCCACAATCTGCCAACAACACATCCAATAGTTCCTATACATTTTGAAGTCATCTAAAAGTATATGGTTACAGCATAACATCAATGCAAAGAAACAGCACTTGGGGTGACTTGGATAAGAGTGCACGGAGATCTCACATATTTTTAAGCAAAAGATATTATCTTTGAACAATCTAATGCAGAGCATCTGTGGATATAAAAAATGCATCATTTGCTTTTCCTCAAGTCAATCATTGCCTACCCTTATCCATGTATCTCTCTCGCTCCTCTATGGCTAAAGAAGAGGAATTATATGATGCAACTATTGCAGCTAAAGACTTATGATTTGATATTTAAAGATGATATTTTTTTATATAAATCGAAAGTTTTTTTGACTTACAATCAATATGAGACTAATGATATCTTCCCTCCATCACAACATAGTCTTCTAATCAAGAAAAAGTCTGTGCATGGATCTAATAAAAAATTCATATCTCGACACGTGAGGTATTGTAGGCTCTGACCCATAGATCTTATGATTTTATCTTTTAAAAAATACGTTATGTAGAAATAATAATTTCTTCTTATATAAATAAGAGTTTTTCTTGACTCACAACTAATGTGTGATTAATGATACTCTCCCTTTACCATAACAGCAATAATTAAGTGAAACCTAGAATTGTATCTTAAAAGATGATAAATTACAAGTTTCAACAAAGCTTTTTACGCAAATTGTTTGGACATGATAATTAGTTGTTTCAAGAACAATGGTAGATCAGTGACTAACATATAAATTCCATGTGCATCAGCGCATGTTGGAGACTTGTTAGGACCTAGGAATAAGTTCCTACCATGGGTGGATGCAAACAAATTGTAACCCTTCCTTTGAGTCTCTACTCTCTATTTTAGTAGTTAATAGGAATTTTAGGAAACGTATTTCCAACGTTGTCGTCATGCGTTGCATAGACGCAGACTACTAATTCTAATAACCATCCATCATCTCCAGAGATCAAGCAAAGCTATCCCTCCCACTTGATCAAACAGAAAACTCGGGAACCTAGATGAAATGGTAATCCGCCACCAGACAACAAAATGATCCAAAACGAACGTCGCCTTTAGGTTCGGGTTCCTTCCCAAAACCCAACCATTCCCGTGTCCGGACTCCGGACCCTATATCTATCCGCTCCGTGCCACAATCACAAACACAACACTCTTCTCGACTCCCTCGCCTTCGCCGCTGGATCCATGGCAACCGACGTCTCCGTCACCGACGATCGAATCCAGAAGGTCTTCGACGAGCTGGAGGCCCAAAAAAACTTCATCTCCAACTGCACCCTCCTGTGGAAGAACCTCTCCGACCACTTCTCCTCCCTCCGCCAAACCCTAGCCGACCGTTCCCAGGCCCTCGACTCCCGGCTCCAAGCCCTCGAAGCCGAGAGCAAGCAAACCTTGGAATCGCTCGACCTCCGCGAGGCTTCCATCCCCGACAGCGAGTCCGCCGCCACCGCCCTCATCCAGGAGCGCAAGGATGCCGTGCTCGCCGAGATCGAGACCCCCGACGCCAAGCCCCCCGACGACCTCCAGGGGATCCTCCGCTGGTACTGCCGCCGGATGGATCCCGCCGGACTCTGGCGGTTCGTGGTGTCCCGTCGCAGGGACCTCGCCGTCCTCCGGAAGGAGATAGCGGAGGCCGTCGCCGGATCGGTGGACCCCGCCCGGCTTGTGGTGGACGCCGTGGCGGACTTCTTGGACCACCAGACGAGCGGCGGCGGCGGCTCGTCCACCGGCGCCGGTGCCGACCGGTGCTGGGCCCTGGGGATGCTGCTTCGGGCACTGTTTGATTCCGAGGGGAGGAAGGCGCCGACGGTGTCGGCGAGCATGAGGGAGAGGGCGGCGGCCGTCGCCGAGGCGTGGAAAGAGAAGCTTGGCGGAAACAAACAGGAGGAAGGGGAGGGAGGGATGGGGGGTTCCGAGGCCCAGCTGTTTCTGCAAATGGTGGTGGCGTTTGGTTTGAGCTCGAGATTTCAGGAAGAGTTCTTGAGGAAGTTGGTTCTGGAGCATGCCTCGAGGAAAGAGATGGGGAAACTTGCTCCTGGATTAGGATTTGGGGAGAAATTGGCAGGTACAAACACTTTAATTTCACTCCACTTGCCGTGCCACTGGTTAATGCTTCTAGCTTTAATTGTTAATGGGTACTGGCTTCCTTCCATTCGTTTTCAAACATTTTTAGCTGTCTTGTTACCTATGCTGGAAATGATTGCTATCCGTTTTGTATTTTTGACTTGTCATGCAGCAGTTCCGACTTTTAGAGCTGTTCATATATTTCACTAGAAGCCTAGAACTTCAACATAATCTTGGGGAACCGTGGACCTAAATCAAACACAATGCATAAATGTCTTAACCCGAAACCTTAATGGTAGTGTTTCATGGGCTCATATGCATTTTCTTTATTTTGACACTTGGACTAATGATGGAGAAAAGAGCAATAAACAATATCTTCATCAATGACAATCTGTTTTGTTATTTATATACGCTACCCTTCTGGATATAACTAAGAGATGTGATTTTGTCTGCCATTATTTTGCATGTTCTAAAGATCATATCATTTTTACACTATTAAAAATTATCATTTGCAAGCCCAAGAATCTGACCTGCCGGTACATCTCAACTTGTTGATGCATGTATACGCACCATTCTTTCAATGGGACCAAGTTACCAGATATCGCTCCCAAATATATGGGTCAGGGCTTGCTGGTTGTGGATATAATATGATAGGAAGCGCATTCTTTTAAACAAGAGCATCTAGTCTAATTGGATACTTTACAATAACAGTTTTTCTGACAAGATTCTTTCTTATGTTAAACTAAGTCAGCATGTTCCAAACATATTTACTGTTTTTTTGGTTAATAACATACATATTCTTCATCTGTTAGAGTCACGTGGGCTTTGAAGAAGGATGACTTTTACCATTTGTAGGCCATTGGAGAAGGTTGCATCTATCACTTTTGTGCACAAGTCCTGTTGGCAGATTTAGTTTCTTCCTGTGTTGCTCCAACCATCTTACTGAAAGTCAGGAACATTTCTTGCTGTGGACAAAATCTTTAATGCTATCCTAGCTATCTCTAAAACCTGAGCTTTGTCCATATTAATCTTATACTTTTTCCTATTATCACAAATGTGCTTTGGAATTAGTGTTTGTCTGGCCTCATGAGTTGCACATAAATGATAAATTCATTTTCCTCCCAAAGGATATGAGAAATTGAAATAGGTATTATCTAAATGCAATGTTTTCTGATAGGAACGTTGTTCAGATCAGACCGCTATGCTCAAAGTCTTGGTTGTCTTTGTGATATAACCATGTGAACTAATATGGCTGATCTCATTTTCTTATAAGCTCTTCCTGAACCTTCCTGAAGGCATTCTGACACTTCCAATCTCTCTTGTATTATGGACATGGTTTTTGTTATGAGATGAATTTCCTTTTCTGTAGTCTGCACGTTTTCTGTTGCTCTCAGTGTTTATGTTTTAACCATAAACCTTAATTATCTTGAAGAAGCTACCTTATCATGAAATTGAAGTTTATTATTGCGAGTCCTTTTTGAGAATGAGTTTACATATGAATCATGTGCCTTTACTCGTCCCTCAAGTCCGAGCTTATGATGGAACTTTCATTACCTGAAATAAATCCCTATGGAGCCTGGTACGTAGGTAAGAAGCTTGCATCCCACTTTTTCAATAATGAGAAGTATTCCTATCTTTTGCATCTAACATCAAACTCACCAAATCTAATATGTCTGTCATTTCCTTTAGTCCTGAATTTTTTTAAGTCCTGAATTTTAAAAAAATTCAAGCACAAGTTCCTGGGTTTTGCAATTTAAGCAACAAAGGGGATATTTGATCATATAGAGAACCCAGTCCTATAGAATCTAGTGATGTCTTCAGCTAATTGTTGATCTTCGTTTCTGCCATTAGCATCCATTGATCTAACCTCGAAAAATCACCCAGTTAATTTACCATGGCAGGAATTCTAGTAGTTTTACCATGTGATATAAACTTTAATAATTTAGATACAAACTTTAATAATTTAGAAAAAGGAAAACCAACTTCAATGAAAATCTTCTATATCAAGGTGGAAAAATAAAAAAGAAATTACTTGACACCAGGACTACTACAAGAATAGAGCAAAAGATAATTGCAAGTCTGGTTAACTTGCTTCTACTTCTTTTTCTCTCTGTATATGTGGTGTAATATTTAATTTTCCAAAAGTTTTATCTGCATACATTAAGAAAATTGGTTAAAGCTTTGCATTTTCTGCTGCATTTATTACTCGAAAAGATTAATCTCAGCTTTGCATGCTCTTGCAGATATTATTGATGAGTTAGTAAAGAATGGAAAGGAGCTTGAGGCTGTATATTTTTCTCATGAAGCTGGTTTGACTGAACGATTTTCTCCTGCTCCTCTTCTGAAGTCGTATCTCCAATCCTCAAGGAAAAAAGCTAATGCCATATTGAAAAATGGGAATCATTCCGCTGGTGCTACAGTAAGTTTGACTTTTAAGTTTCAACTGCTGAATTTTCTTTTGTTGTGTTGCGTCATGAAATGCCATGTCTTGTTCTTGAGAGCAGCACTCTCACATTTATAGTTTTATTAATTGACTGCATGTACATGATTCATAATTTCTATGATCTATAAGTAATTTATCTTGTTGTTTGTGCATCTTTGTTAATTGGCTTTTACTCTATGGGGGTGTTTGGTTCGCAATTGGAATCGGAATGAGAATGGGAATCAGAATGGATTGGAATCGGAATCGGAATGGCCAAATCATCTGAAGCATTTGGTTTGTAATCGAAATTGAAATCGAAATTTGATTCCTTAGGGAGAGTAGGGATTGAGTTTTAGATAGATTGGGTCATTTCTATTTTGCTCCAGAATCGAAATCAAAATGGGACTCCTCCCAATGAAACAGTTAGAATGTGAGTCATCCATTTCCATTCCGATTCCAAACCCCAATTCTCCCTAACCAAATACTCCCTGTGAGTTATTGAGTAATGTCTGTGTGATATTATTAATTGTATAACTTGTTACAGCACTAGATGCAATATTGAAATTTAGCCAATATTACTAATTTTCAGAAGACATGACATCAGACATGGAGCTACATACAAATGATTAAAGGGTTGCAAATTGATGAGTGTTATAGGTATATGGGAAAATATTGATTGTTACTTGCATGCAAGTTCATCACTTCTATCATGACTGCAATTTATATAAGCTCTGGTACTAAGAGAATATACACATTTTCACTTCTGTCATGACCACAATTTATATAAGCTCTGGTACTATTAAATTTTTTTGGTGAATGGTGCAATGAGATTATATGCATATTGTGGCACTGGTGCACGCAAACATTCCGAGATATACACTAAAGTAATTGTTTGAAATATCTTCAACCGCAGACTTGACAGTCTAACCTTATTAGCTCTCTATAATTAGGATTCTTTTTCCAGGTATATTAGATTTGCTGAACTCCTTTTGTCCATATCAGTGAGCTCCTGCTACCATGGTGTTATATTTTTTTATATTCTCTGTTTATACTATCATGTCATGTCTCAGTATATTATTGCATTAAATTAGCATGAGGTAGGCAGAATGTAAACAAATGGGATAAGCTGACTAGTCTATCAGTAGACCTACTTATATATGGGATTATTTTCCTTGCTCCAGAGTCTTTATGGCAGGAATATGAAGCTTGTGTTAATGTAGAATTAGCATTAATGTTTTCACCCAAGATCATTGGTTTGCCATAACTTTGTTGCATTTCCAGGAAGAATCTAACACGGCAGAGATGAGTGACCTCAGATCCATCATCAAATGTGTCGAAAGTTGCCATCTTGAATCAAAATTCAGTATTGATGGCTTAAAAAAGCGACTAGCACAAATGGAGAAAGTGAAGGCTGATAGGAAGAAGTCTACAGCAGCCAAAAAGACCCAGGGCAAGAGAACACGGTCAACTGGCGGGACTTTCCCCCCTTCCCGTCCTGCCAAGGCATCTAGGACCTTCAACGCTCCTTATGCTTCATACCATCGGTCACCCACCGTACCTCAGCTCCCACTGGCTCGTCATCCATATAGTTACCCTGGTCAAGGTGGCTTTGATGGCCCAGCTTCTGCATCATATGGTTCAGCTCATAGCCAGAGTCCCACCGTATCTCAACAGTATTACATGCCTGAAGAAATGAGTGGAAGACCAAGTGGTTTGCCTCATGGATCTTCGATTAATTATGGTGGTGGATACGATTATGCAGCTCCGCTTGCTGCTCCTGCCCAACCATCATATCCTCGCCAACTATAGTCCAGGTTGTTGTGCTTCATTTCTTGTTGAGGGATCACGTACTAAGATGTTGAAGAATGAGATAAAAACACAAGGGAGGAATTACTTCGCTGTCATTTTCCTTTTTCTTTGCAACGTGGTTGCCATCTGTTAGTGTTTGTTTTACCGAGCTTGCCGCAGGTCCGGTTCTGGCCGTGAGTTCGACGAGGATGGTGGCACTGCCTGCCGGTAGTAAGACCTGTCAGATTCCCATGCTTAAATAGTGGTGCTTTCCTTTTTCGCAAACATTATTTTGTTTTTATTTTTTTAATGCTCTTTTCCCGTTTCTTCTTGCTTGCATGCGTGAACCGTGGTTGTGCTCCGTCTGACTGGTATGAGCTTGGAAACGGTTGTCCGTATTGCGCTGGACACTTGGGCGATGGACTCCTAGTTATCGTCTGTCAGATTAATCATGACCTTTATCTGACTGGTTTGAGGTAGCAGTGTACCACTTGGTAAGCTACGGTAGGGTGGGCCTTTTTTTTTTTTTTTCCTGATAATTTATTTGAGGCCTATCCGAGAATGGAGAATAGATTCACGAAATTAAAATATTTTAAGCAACCGATTTCGACAAAACGTAAACTTCAACATAAGAAAATGCTTTACGTACTCTAACGCATGGCGAAGAATTTTGCCGTTAACAACAATGCTTTTCATCATCTTCTCGCCTTTTCGATTACGGAATGGGATGATTCTTGACTCAAGAAGAAAGGTCAAAGCGTGGACTGCAATGGCATTCAGAATCCCTTTTATACGAACAAAACAAATGGAGAAAGAATTACCTTAGGAAAAAAAACATATGGAGAGAGAGGAGAAGAAAAGCAATGGTTGCAAAAGATTCGTATATTCTGGGGAACTCCAAGAAGATCGGCAGTCCGATGTTGTCATTCGCACCTGCTCAGGCTTTTGCAAATTTATAGAAACAGACATGCAGGCGTCTCATGGTGCGGAATGTCAGTACCACAAGCTGAGAAATTTATATAGTTCCACTTAATCCCTTTTTGATGGTCAGAAGCTCAGAAATTTATATAACAGGAAAGCTTTCTCTTGCTACATGAATCAAATATTTCATTTACTTTCTCAACAATGTCTGTCAGTTGATCCAAAAAAAATGTTCTGCCGTATAGAAATAGATTTAATAAATACTGACAACTCCAAGATTGGGCCAGATTAGTGCATTCCTGTTTTTAAGGATTTAAGACAGGAAAGCATCGCCTTAGACAGCTGGCCCCTGTGGGCTATGAAGGAGAAACAGTCGAAAACAACACGCTATAAAGAAGAAGGCCGACATTTAAGTTTATAGACTCAGTGCAATTGATGAAAGACTAATGCAATCTTTGGAGATGGAATAACATACCACTTGAGATACCAAGCACCAAAATGAAACCTGCTCATTCCAATATCCTTTTAAGGATATCTACGAGAAGATTTCCATGGTGGGACATACACTATTTCTTCATACAAGAAAGGAAACTTGTTACGATTGTTAAACAAAAAAAATCCAATTGCAAATAGTAAAGCAAAGACATGCAACACAGACATTTCAGCGCCTTCCCGATGCAACTGATTCAGATGAGAACAAGTACCGCACACGAGAAAGAACAGAATCATGTGTTGGGTCATATGGGTGATCTTTTGAAGGAATCTCTAAAATTGCAGGAACAGGCTTGTTGTAGCCATCCACAAGAAATCTTATCGTATTTGCAACCTGAAGTAAAAACCACAAAAGCAAAGTCAGTGGTGCTACAGTAGATGTTTACTTGTTTTCGCACTCAAGTACCAGTGACATGGAAAAGGTTAATCAGCTCTCAGCTGGTTTTTGCTATGAAACAGTCGCTAAACAAGCTCAGATGATATAATACAAAAACACATGTCAAAAATTAGACATAAGATCTAAACAAAAAAACAGATCCACGACAATCCAAGCCTATGCAGTAAATGAGTCTGTTAGGATTTGACACCTTGAGATTCGGTCCACATTGAGCCCACAGCGAGGTCCGCAACGAAAAATAGAGTCTAACGAGTCCAAGATCACCTCAAACAAAGTTCGGACAGCGAAGATACGCGCGAGAGAAGTCGGCAAGAAATCCGGAGCGACGAAGGACCGCCAGCAGCCGGCCGCATCGCCGCATGCGGCCCGGGCGTGCAGGATGCGGCCCAGGCCCAGGCGTGCGAGCGCGCGGGATGGCACAGGCATGTGCGCGGGCGCGGCCCAGACCCACGTGGCCCGCACTGGGAGCCCGTAGCCCGATCCATTGTGAACCGAGCAGTGCACAGGAAGGCGCACGGACCTCATGGGCGTTTTCCATGCGTTTTTCACGGTCCATGGACTATTCCGTGGATTGACGCGAGATCGAAGGGCATGGATTGTTTCCGATTTCAATCTGACAGCTCCAGAATTTTGTTTGGGTGCTGTAAGGACTCCTAAATCTAATCTAACACGAACTTAAGCCTTATAAAAGACTTGTTCGTGAACAGGGATGTGCTATGGTGGTGCGGCATTGATCCGAGAAGAGCCTAGGAAAACCAGTGAACCCACATGAAGAGAGAGACGCAGCGCTGAGAGCAGAAAGAGTAAGGAGGCTCCTAGACAGCAGACAGCGGTTGCTTCAGGGTTCAGGAGGATCTTCCTAGAGAGAGAGCTTTTATAAGGAAAAACTTCCTATGAGAGAAAAATTGGATATACAAGGATTTAGGATGAGATCTCCTTTTATAATATTTCTTTTCTCATAGTGAAGTTTGCATGCTCCGTGGAAACGAGCCCCTTTTTTGCTGATCTACGTATCTGATTGTTTTCTATTTTATTTTTTCTTTCTTCCTGCTGCATCGCGCGGTATCGAAAAGATCCTGGGAAGTGATATCCTGGCCAGACATCCACCCTACAAGTGGTAGCAGAGCGAGACGGTACAAAGACGCAGATTACAGCGGTGGTGAGCGAGACTGAAGATGGAGAAGACAGGATCAATCAAGATGGAGATCAACAAATTTGATGGAAAGAACAATTTCTCCTTGTGGCAGACAAGGGTGAAGAACGTGCTCATCTAGCAAGGATTAATCGATGCTCTCTTGTGCAAGAAGAAGCCGACCACCATAGAGGTGCAGGATTGGAGACGGCTCCAGATGCAGGCGGTGAGTACCATCCGCCTGTCTCTAGCGGATAAGGTGGTGATCCATGTGCTTAGCGAGACGTTTCCGACAATGCTGTGGTCGAAGCTCGAAGAGTTGTACATGACGAAATCTCTCACCAACACTCTTTTCCTTTGAAGACAGTTCTACCAGCTGCGGATGGCTGAGGGACAGCGTGTAGGAGCATCTAAACCACTTCCAGAAGATCCTCACCGACTTCCTCAGCGTTGGCGAGAATGTTGAAAAAAAGACCAGGACGCTGATTTTGCTAGCGTCGCTTCCACCTTCGTATGAGTCCTTGATGACTGCTCTTCTAGTAGGGAAGAGCACCATCAAGATGGATGAGGTCACCACGGCGATACTCCAGAACGAGGTTCTCAGGAGGAAGAACCCAGCTTCAAGCTCAAATGGCGGTAGCTCAGCTTTGATGGTTTCTGAAGGAGCAGGAGGCAGTAGACGGAGCGACAGGAGATCGCGACGAGGACGGTCCAAGTCTAGGAGGGACTTGAGCAAAATCAGGTGTTATCAGTGTGACGAGTTGGGGTATCTAGCTAAAGACTGCTCTCAACTCAAGGATCGGACGATGATTACTATAGCGACGGCCAGTAGTGATTCAGAGAGAGATATCCTGGAGATATCTGATGAGGTATCTATTTCTTTCCAGCAGTGGATTTTAGATTCTGCATGAACCTATCATGTATGTTGTAGAAAGGAGCAGTTTGACTTCCTGAAGAACAGTGAGGGCACTGTTTATCTGTCGGATGGATCATGCTGTGCAATCAGAGGCATCGGGATGGTTAGCTGGAGGACACATGATGGTACAGTGAGGAGATTAAGGAAGGTCCGATATATATCCGATTTCAGACGGAATCTTATCTCACTAAGTAGACTGAATTCGAAAGACTACAGGATGGTAGCTGGTAGAGGAATCCTGAAGGTGCTACGCGGCGATAGGATTGTTCTGGAGAGGAAGAAGGGGAGGAGAGGACATTATTACCTGACGGAGAGTCCAGTGCGAGATGGAGCTTCAGGAGCCAGGAGGAATCCAGAGCGAGGTGGAGCTCCAGGTGGAGGTGGATCGGGCACGAGACAGGAAACTCGGAAAGATGAAAGACGATATCGCAAGGTGAGATTTCTATTACAGTAGGAAGATGTCCCAAGCAGATCTCGGGTCAAAAGGAGCACAGCATACGACGGAGATGGGATCGAGCGATTTGGCTCGACTCTCATATTTGCCCATCCATGATCAGCAGGCGATTGCCCTAGGACATGGAGGCGAGGAGATTCAGAAGCTCTTGGAGTCAGAAAGAGACCGAATATCAAAGCGAGATAGAGATTGTTAGGATTTGATACCTCAAAATTCGGTCCATATTGAGCTCACAGCGAGATCCGCGATAAAAAATGAAGTCCAACGAGCCCAAGATTACCTCAAACGGAGTTCGCACAGACAAGATATGCACGAGAAAAATCGGTACGAAATTCAGAGCAGCGGAGGATCGGCGACGGCCGACTGCGGGCCGGCGGAGCGACGGCGGCGCGGTCGCGCGCTGCCCCGGTGCGCAGGGCGCGGCCCAGGCCCAGGGGCGCGAGCGCGTAGGCCGGCCCAAGCCCAAGCGTGCGAGCACACAGGCCGGCACAGGCGCGCGTGCGAGTGCGGCTCAAGCCCACGTGGCCCGCCTTGGGAGCCCGTAGCCCGATCCACCATGGATCAGACGGTGCACAGAAAGACGCGTGGACCGCATGAACGTTTCCCATACATTTCTCGCGGTCCACGGACTATTTCGTGGACCGGTGCGAGATTGGAGGGCGTGGGTTGTTTCTGATTTCAATCCGACGGCTCCAGGGTTTTGTTTGGGTGCTGTAAAGACTCCTAAACCTAATCTAACATGGATTTAAGCCTTATAAAAAGCTTATTCGTGAACAGGGACGTGCTGTGGTGGTGCGGCGTTGATCCGAGAAGAGCCCTGGAAAACCAGTGAACCCACATGAAGAGAGAGACGCGACGCTGAGAGGAGGAGCAAGGAGACTCCTAGACAGCGGATAGCGATCGATTCAGGGATTCAGGAGGGTCTTCCTAGAGAGAGCTTTTGTGAAGAAGAACTTCTTGTGAGAGAGAAATTGGGTATACAAGGGTTAAGGATGAGATTTCCTCTTGTAATATTTCTTTTCTCATAGTGAAGTTTGCATGCCCCGTGGAAGCGAGTACTTTTTTTACTGATCTATGTATCTGATTGTTTTCTGTTTTATTTCTTCTTTCTTTCTGCTGCATCGTGCGGTATCAAAAAAATCCCGAGAGGTGGTGTCCTGGCCAGACATCCATCCTACAGAGTCTAACATTTAAAACCCAGACTGATTAGTTTAGTGGAACATCAAGTTCAACCAAATTCAACAACTGAGTAAAGGAGCAGTTTATATATTTGATTAGTATGTACAGATTTTTGTCATGTACCGAATTTCCTGCTGACTTAAGGTTAAATTGGCACAGCACTATAACAGAACCATGGGCATCCTAAGATGCTATCATCGAGTTGATGCAAGCAAAAGAAATTTCCCATGAAAGAATTTAAGGCAACTCTTATTTGCCAGCTGAAGATGTGCTTAATAATATAGTTACTTGCACAAGTTCGATTGTTAACTTTCAGACACCATTTTGTGCCTGGCTTTTAGTGCATCAGATAGAATGATATACGGAACAAAATGTACTGGGCTAACCAAAAAGCATGAAAGTTGAACAAAGTTTACCAGTGACAGGAAAGAGAAAAAAATCATACATCCACTAATAAAGTACTCATATATGAAAGCTTACATATTGGCTGATCAGCACTATGGCAATGTCTTCCTTGGTGGTGAACTCTCTAAAAGCATCCTCGATTGCTTTCACAGTCGTTTCTGATAAGCAGGAATAAAGTTGTCATTAATCATTAAAGCAAGTGCTATCCTAAGATAAATGTAAGGAAGATTAATTATTCAAGTTTGGGTTTTGGAGTTATCTTATCAAACCTATAAGAGAGAACATTTGACATCTATGAAAGCCAGGTTCATATGAAAAAAAAAACAGTACAAAAGCAAAGAGTCTCTGGTACATCTTACATGATCATGAGATTATAAACTGAATCATGCAATTACTATAGAACCAGAACGCCAAAAACAGGAGCACCATCAGATGTAAAGTATTAAAAAAAGGTAACGAGAATCAGGTTAGCAGTAGCATGTAAACAAATTTTAATGCCTGGGATGAGCACAAAAGATTTTAAAGCTAGAAGGGAATTACCATAAGAACAATTAGAAATGCAGCTCAAGCTTATAGGTACATGTACACATGGGGAGACACATTGTTTGACAATGAACAATGTACTGCCTTATGACTAAAGAATTAAATGGAAAGAAATTCAACTTGACAGGAAAAGATAAACCATAACTAAAAGCTAGCTGAACACAAGTACAATAACTAGCAAGTATATTATATTAGCGTACTTGAGTCCACAACAAGGTAGTTTGTCTTTCTTCTCAAATCAACATTGCCAACTCCAGCAAGCAAAAACCCAGTTATAGTGTCCTATAACAACACAAGAAGCTAATTGTCAGATATACATTTCTAGTCTGCAGAGCACAACAGCAGAACAGCGACTGAGACAACATGTCTGTATCCAGGAGACATGGTTTCATATGATTAGCTATGGAGAGTTTGATCTTAACATAGAATTACAGGAAATGGCTGTGATGCAGTCTAACAGCGCGGGCATGTGATTAAACTCATCTAAGCATGGAACAAATACAAATTGTTCATTTCATATGCATAGCATCTGAAAATGATATCCTAGCATATATGAGCAAATATAAGCATGCATGTTTGTTTAACACTGGTTAATAAAGGACAAGATTTACAGCATCTGCAGACTTGAGACCATAAGATCCATGTTTTGTTTCCAAAGAGAACCAAGCATATGATTGGCAGGGTTATTCCACTTAATAGAAAGAGCTCAGAAAGGTGGCTGGTGCAGCAAGAAGCCCAAGGATCATAAACATAAAATTCAATTTATATTTTGATTTCTCATTTACTAGATGTTGCAAATTTGCATATAGATCTAGAGGATTCATATAAGTACATCAGAGAATGTCAAGTGAAATCAAAGAGATTTGACCGTAGTTAGCATTCATTGAAATCCAATAATGCAATATCTGTATAAATAACAAGTCCTCCCTTGGTCTACATGCATCCCGACTTGGCCTTTTAATCTTCATCATTTCAAGTTATATATCCACATTCTCTTGATCAATGAACATGACAATCAATAAAATTTTGCAGGCTTTATTGCTATGTCATACTCATATAAGTTTCATATAAGTCTCATAGGCATACAATGATCAAACATGGTTTTTTTCTATTTTTTATTTTACTCAATTACACATTTGGACCACTTTTCTAACTGGGCACATCAATCTATACGTTATTACATACCATATTACCATCCTTCAGTATTCAATACCATTGCATGCTTTGATCTAAAAATACTTAGAAAGCACAAGATCACTTCATCAAAACACTAACTCTATGATAGGTTTCCCACTGGTTGTTAATTGCTACACTATTTTTTCCAACAGCATCACATTCCATGTACTTTGTTTTTCCAGTGCAACCAAATTTGACCCAGTTCATCCATAATTCTAGTTCAATATTCATTTTTATTTTAGTTTCACTGATAAAAGTAATGGTAGACACGCTTGAATATGCCATATGGCCTCATATTGAATACCAATTACAAGTTGATCTATAACAATTGAAAATAGTTCTTGCTAGGAGTAAACCCTCATAATTGAAGAGCTGCACTACAAATAGTGCATGGTTCACACATTTTCTCTAAGTCATCAATTTAAAGGTTCGATTCCGGTATTTCGTGATGCTCACCCAACCAATTTTTTCAAGTCTAATATATGTTTTGTCCAAGTTGATAAACATGATGCTAGAACATTATGATTACCTCTAACTCTGTTTTTCCTTTAATATATTGTAGGCATCAGAATCATAGAGGGAACCCCAGCACAAGGTACTAAGTTGTTACCCAAAGGCCAAGATGGACTAAAAGACACACACAACAGAAAATCAAAAATAAAAAAAAGTGAGGCCCCAAAGGAACTCGAAAGCCCTGCTTCTACCACTCTTGCTCAATTGCAATTGTATTGACCACAACAAGTCTTATAGCCCATAATTCATAATTGCAACAGTACTGGTAACTTCCAGCAGCAATGTTGTAAAAGTGGCAATCATTGCCCACAGCAGTAGCAGCAGCCAATAGCAGAAAAGAGAAAAGCAGGATAGAAAGGAAAGAAACATGAACACTCCTCGCAGCTACGGATACTGCTGGCCCTTGGAGCTCGCTGACACAGCCTTCATCCCACTCTATTCTTTCTCCCCCTCTATTCTGTCTGCCATGGTATGCTCAAATAGGCTTAAGTAGCCAAGGAGAGGAAAGGGTTTAGTTATAAATTGTCCAAGTCACTGGGAGATGCACAATGCACATGACCTGTCCAAAAAGTCCAACCTGCATAAGCATTTGGGTTGCCTAAACAATTGCCAGAATTTGGACTGCATGGATGAACTGATTATTCCGTAAGAAACATGCTTAGAAAACCACCCAACTTAGTCAAGCATCTATGTGGTCATTTGACTATCTTTAGAACATCACTTTATTATTTTTTTTTCACATTAATTACTGACCATAAAGCTAAATTGATCATTATAATTGTTATTAGTTATCCAAATTTTGCTTCATTATTCTTTTTCATAACTTTAAGGAGCGGCCATTGAATTTCAAACATAATAGTGGTTGCAAATAGTGATTTAAAATGTGGTGCATGAACCACAAAAGCGGATATGGTTTCTTGAGTGCATTACATTGTCTATATGTGGTTGCAGTCATACTGCTTATGGGTCAAAAAGGCATTCCAATTAGAACTATGTGGCTATACATGTGGTTCAATTAGAATTCGACAGTTGCATAGATGACCCACTTAGTATTATGGGGCCAAATATGTGGCACACACTTATGCGGACATGTGCAAAAGAGCGCGTTCAAACTGATCTTTGGGTTAGATTTGGCTTTCAAGTATGTTATAACTATTACAACTAATACTAAATGCTAAGTAATAAGCACTACTTGTTAGTAGTTATTGTTATCAAAATAAATATTATTTATCATTAAAATACTATAATTATTGTTTTGGCATTGCTCAAAGTATTTTATTTGTTTTTATATAGTTAAAAATATAGACTGCATACATACATACCATAAATGCACTATGCGGTCCATTAACCATTCACATACCACAGCCACTTTTTAGAACACTGGTTGCAAATATGCATACAATCATTATTTCTATATGGTTGTACAAAAAAACTCACTTTTTATCATGTAATATATCTCTATTTTCAAGATGTAGTTGAATAACTTGGTTAACCCTATCTACATGGTTCTCACAATTATTATTTATGCTATTATTAATGTTATATCAGATCTGTTTAGCTTTCTCTTGTACAGTCTTTAAGGCTCTGCTAGATTTACTCCCTTGAGCAATGCACTCAATCATCAGTTGTTGGAATTTTCCATTCTATCCTGATCTCCCCATCATTTGTCAAAACAGCATTTTCCTTGCACATAGTTTGCACAATAGGGACCATCCATAATAATATGCTCTCCTGGTATTCTAAGCCATAATTTAGTTTTACTAGCTATTTTACAGCTCAAGAAATTTTTAAGTTTTTCAGAATCCTTTTTTACATCCCATTCTTGGCATTTCATAATTTTAACTTTTCTACAACATATTTGGTTCAGATTCATCATTCAATACAGACCACATCTAAAGGAAATCTAATCCAACATTTTAATGAAAGATATTAATTCAACCATTTTATTTTGTCTCCTTCTTAAGGTTACACCATAAGAATGACTAATAAAATAAATAAAGACAGTTCACAATGTTTTCGGACATGATTAATTTCACATTTCAAAAAATTGGTGTAATTAAGAGGAAACTCCCCATCAGCGTCCTCAAAGAATGTTTGTTCCCGTGACTCCTTTTCTTCTTACGTTAGTTGTTAAAAGTACATATCTAAGAAGACATTAAGTATCTGTACTATTAAAGAGATAGCAAGCACTTGATGAATACTAGGCAATGTATAGGAATATAGATCCTATCAAGTCTGATTAACATAATCTCATTTTTAAAAAACAAAATCCACGAGATAATAAAGACAAACAGAGGGGAAGAAAGAAAGCAACAATAACAATAAGAATGTAACAAAAATACAACAGAACACCTAAATTCTTCTTGTGATAGGCAGAATGGTAAACCTGTCTCCTTGATCATTAGCTATTTGGAGCTATAAAATAAGCCGTGTTCATGTTCTTGACACCAAGACCATCCACATACCTCATCAGCAATCATAGCAATAAGGGCGGAGTTATTAGTTCGAATCTGAGCTCTACCGGCCATCGTAATCGGTCAAGTAACACGTATCTACAAGAAAAGAAACCAGAGTTAGAATACGAAACAGAACCAAGCCCCTATGACCCTTTTCTAGGTCATCCCCCAAGAACCCGCCCCAAAGCTTGCGGAGTCTCGGTTATCGAAAACCTACAGATTTCCGATACAAAAAATACATCAAAAACTGGATTACGTGCCACCATTCGATGGCAGGCATTCCAAGGTTCCAACAGGTTCGCGACAGAAAACCTTGCAACCCTAATCCAGATCTTGGAATCCCGGAGCCAAAGATCAATCGGTTTTCTGAATCTACGGAATGCCTCGGAAGAAGGAGAGTTTTAGAGACGAACGAGAACCTCGTGATGGGATCAAAGTCGACCGATCGGGCGGCGGCAGATGAGGAGGAGATGGTGGCAAACCAGCAAGCGATGCGGCGCGGAGTGCATTTGTGTGCGCGCGCGCGTATATATATATATATATATATATATATATATATATATATATATATATATATAAAAGTTTGTCACGATGGTGGTGTGGATGTGTGTGCAATCATTTTTCAATATATATTTAATATTTATAATTTTATTTTTTATTTAAAAATTTTATATGATGAAAATATTTTTATTATTTGAAAAAAATTATGATATCTTATGACATATTATAATTTTATATACAAAATATTATAATATGGTTTATAAAATTATGACATCTTATAGCATATTATGACATGCTACATTAAGTTATGATTTTTTATATGTAAGATATTATAATATGGATCAGGATGTCATAATATAGTCCAGGATGTCATAATATGGAAGGGATATTTTTGTCTAACTACTTTTCAATACGCATTTAATATCTGTAGTTCTGCTTTTTCATTTAAAAATTTTGCATGACAAAAATATCCCTGTTCTTTGAAAAAAAATTATGATATTTTGTGACATATTATGTCATCATGCATCAAAATTATGACTTTTTGCACGCAGGATGTCATTATATGGACATAAGATGTCATAATTTTTTTCGAAGAAATAAAATATTTTCGTCATCTAAAATTTTCAAACAAAAAAGTGAAACTACAAGCATTAAATGTGTGTTGAAAAACGATAACTAGATGGACCAATTATGTAAAGTGGTACACTCTACATGGGATTTTTTACACTACTCGCGGCGCACAAAAAATTTTCCTTAGTTTCATGTAAGACTGGCCCAATCGGGCGAAGATAGTATGGTTGTGGATAGACATGGGCAATGGGCTATGTCGTGGATAATGGGTTGTCTCTGCTATGGTATGTGAAGGAAAGCTAGGGCAGTTCATGTATGGATTTTAAAATTTTTATACAGCGAAAGCAATCTAGATTAAACTATTTAATCTAATATGTATTAGATCGAATCTACAACTGCCTAAGCATGAATCTTATGATATAATCATCATGCATAATCTAAAAATAATATCTAAAAATATTAAATTTAATCTAATATATGATAGAGATCGAATCTCTATACCTGAACGTGAGTCGAAGATCATCGCTGCTGAAATCCGAGGGGTTGCATGTTACTCCTAGCCGCACACGCATCCGGCCTTTATAGGTATCCACATGAAGCATGATTAGATTGACCTCTCTGGAGTGCTAGCTCCTTGCAGAGGCCCTTTATGGCTGATCAAAGGAGGAAGAAGAGGTTAGCGGAAGAAGGCAAGGGAGAACTCCTCTCTTAATTTTCTCTCACCCAAACTTTAGCTCCAAGGAAGAGGAACCCACGCCCAAGAGAGAAGACTTTCTCTAATTTTCTACTCATATGGGGAGTCTAACAATTGGACCTCTTTTATAGAGAGGAGGGCTTAGGGTTTTAAGAGGAAGTGCTACAAAAAATAAAAGCCCATGTCTAAGAGCCCATACGCACATAAGGAGAAACTCTCCTTAAATTTCTCACGCCCAAAGAAGTCCACCGCACCTTCATCAAATATCACACCCCCTACATATCTTTCTCATGGTGAAACATCCTTTCTTACAGTGAAAAGCAAACCTCTTTTGTCGCACAAATAGATTTTCTTAAGTGTGACGTTAGGTGTTAAATTAGGGTTGAGTTTGAGTTCAATATTCAAATCCTATTTGAATACAAATTTATCCTAACCAATCTCACGCCAAAGCATGTCACACCCCCTAAGAAATTTCACAGTAAGAAACATTTTTCTCACGGTGAAATCAATCTCTTTTGTCACACAAAAGAGACTTCTTTTAATGTGGCATCCAAAGGTAGTTAGGATAAGGTGGAAACCTTATCAGATAAGGAATCAAATCAAAACAAATTTTAAACCTACCTAATCTTCCTTTGGCATTGAGAAAGGGCATGGCTTCAGATTTTTAACATGAGAAATCTCACGCTAAATAATAAGAAGGGCGGTGAAACATAGTTAGGCATGGGCTTTAGTTAGATGCAAGGAGAGGAAGAGTCCTAGTCAAAAAGGATTCTTATTTGTTGCCTTATTTGGTCTCCAATCAAATCAAATTTGGTTAGATCTAAAGAGATAAGAGAACCTAATTTAATTAAAAATCTAATCCCTCAATTAAATTCTAATCCAATTAGAAATTGATTGAGTCCAAATCCTAATCAAATCAAAAATAAATCTCTCTTAGTAATTAAGTCATCTAATAACCTAATCGATTCAAACCTAACTAAATCCAATTCAATTAGACTTAATCCAATTCTCATTGCTCAATCAAATTGAGTCAATTAGCAAACTAATTACTAATAAATTCTTCTTTAATTTACTAATCCTTAGTAAATTATTTATTGCAATCTTTGCATAGGGTTAATCATCAATCACATTGACAATTATACCCTTCAATGATTTATAATCATTGATTAGCCATCAGATCAGATCAAAACTTCTATTGTGTGTGATCCTATAGGTTCGAACATTAAGTCGGTAGCACAGGAATAACTTTCTATACCAATCGAAGTGACCATCTAGCATTAATATCCGATGATCGGATAATGTCAAATGATTGCAAAGCAACATTCACAAATCTGAGATATGGTTACCGCATAATTCATCCTTTGACCCTAATGCTCAAGATGACCTAGCATTTACTCTAGAATAGTCATCCACATCGTATCAATCTTTTTCAAATTCTATGACTCCTCATAAGGATTATTCTAGCCAAAATTTTACTAAATTAAAATATAGTGATGCATTAACTCCTATAATATGGAGGGGTCAATTTCATCTTGACTCACACACTGACTTCACAAGTATTTTACTATATCCAATAGCCTTTTGTCACTATATTAAAAATATAGATAGTCCGGTACCAAAGCATAGTGAGTTACTTATAAATCATCATGGTGTTCTCAGGTCGAAGGAATACTTATGTCCATATTCTTTGCAAGTTATTCTTGACAGCAGAGTGCTTCATAATTTGCTCACTGCTCGATGATGATGTTCTCCTACATCTCATCTGTATGCTATACCAGTATCTTCATATTTTTTTGATTAAGAAGACAATCAATCCATATGGCACACAACGACTTACACTTGATAAATATTATCGTCTTTATTAATAACGTATCGTTTGATCATGAATAAGTTTAAGAACTCCATGATAAATTCTTCTTTATCGACAGTAAGTAGTTCTAAAGACTTCATCATAATATTGGAGTTCAATTAAGGAAGATGTTTACCTTATGATGAATTTGTCAAATAACTTTTATCAATTTATAATTCATATACATATAAGGAGTTCAAGCATCTACAACCTAGATGATTGACTTTAGGACATATTTTCTAACAACTCCTACTTAGACTAAAGTCAATTAGATCGGTATTGAATATCCATCTTCTATTTTTGTTCACCAAACTCCTAGAATCCAATAGCTCTAGTAAATAGATCGGTCAAGTTCTCTTTTCTATCGATTTCTGAACATCGATGTTACCTCGATCTTTCAAACAAAGTGATAGCGATGCAAAATATATTTGATTTTTTGATAGGACTTCAATTTATTAGGCTGAGCTATGGCTCCAGTGCGGTCACACAGGACTGGACCATCTTGGAGTTTACAACCAAACTCTTTTTGCAGCCTCAGATACCGCAATGTACTATGCCTCGCACACAGAACTGGCTATATGTACTACTTAGAACTTTTTCAGCAGATTGCTCCTCTATTTAGGATAAAACATAACCTGACACACTTTCACTGTCATCTCGATCCAACTGAAAATTGAAATCACTCTATCCTATAGGTTTTAATTCAGATTCTCCATAAATGAGCCATTGATCTTTAATATTTTTCAAATACTTAAGGAAGATTTTTACAACCTTCTAATGGTTCTCATCCGGACCAAACTGGTACCTACTCACTACCCCTAGTGAGTGTGCCATATCTGGTCACGTACATGTCATGGTATACATAAAAGATCTCACTGATAAAATTTATGGGATTCTACTTATATGCTCTCTCTTTAGAGGAGTTGTCGGATAATCATTCTTAGAGAAAAAAATTTTATGACCTATCGAAAGATAGCCTTTTTAAAATTCTCCATGCTGAACTATTTCAACATAGTATCTATGTACGTAGATTGGGACAATTCAAACAACCTTTTAAATCTATCTCTATGGATTTTCATCCTTAGAATGTAAAATGCTTCTCCTAAATCATTCATGAAAAACTGAGACAACAGTCATACTTTTATTCTTTATAGTACAGGGATGTCATTCTCGATTAAGAGAATATCATCCACATACAATACAAGAAATATGACTAAAGAACTATTAGCTCACTTATATATGTAGGATACTTCTCCGTTCTCAATGAAGCCATTCATTCTGATCTTATCAAAATGCATGTTCCAACTATGAAAGCATTACCACAGGACAAAAAAATCTGTCATAGTCAATACCATAATGTTGATGATATTTTTTGACAATCAAACGGACTTTATAGGTCTCCATCTTTCCATCTGCACCTTTTTTTCTTATGAAAATTCATCTATACCCTTAGATTTATCCCTTCGGATGGATCAACTAGTATCCATACATCATTGATCTCCATAGACTTCATCTCGAATTTCATGGCATCAAACCACTTATCAGAGTCAGAGCTCTGCATGGCATTCATATAGGTGATTGGATCCTCGTTGTTTTTATCAAGTTCAATAGGATCACCATCCCGGACCTAAAAATCATAACATCTGTTTGGTTGACATGGTACTCTACCGGATCTCCTCAACGATGCCTCTACAATGGGCTTCGGGTTTGATCTAATCAAATCTAATTCTATATTTTCACTTATTTGTGTCGGTTCTTCTACCCGTCAAACTTCATCAAGCTCAACCTTAGTGGTATCAGTTCCTTCCCTAAGGAACTCATTTTCTAAAAAAAATGCTCAAAACCCACGAACACCATTTGTTTATTAGGAAGGTAGAAGTAATATCTCTTAGTTTCTTTAAGATATCATACGAAATTATACTTATCGGATTTAGGTCCAAGCTTGCCAGTCTATGAATATTTCACATAAGCTGGACAAATCCAAGTCCTAAGAGAAGAGAGTATCAGTCTCCATCCAGTCCATATCTCATATGGAGTGATTACGACTGACTTACTTGGAATCTTGTTGAGTATATTGCAAGCAGTCTCAAGAGCATAACCTCAAAGAGAGACTGACAGACTTGCAAACCCCATCATGGACTGAACTATGTCTGACAAAATTCGATTCCTCCTCCCAGGAGGTGTCCATTCGAGAGAATCTCATTCTCTTCTAGATATGTCAAAAATTTATTAAAAAGATATTCACCTCCTCAATCAGATCAAAGAGTTTTAATATTTTTTTCAATTTATTTCTCTACTTCATTACGAAATCATTTGAACATTTCAAATGACTCTGACTTATACTTTATAGACGTACCCACACCTAGATAGATCATCTGTGAAAGTAATGAAGTAGCCATATCCTCCTCTGGCACTTATATTCATGGATCCACATACATCAGTATGTACTAGACTTAGAACATCATTGGCTCACTTACCTTTTCTAATAAAGGATGATTTGGTCATCTTTCAAAGAGGATAGGATTTACAGGGCTGCAATGATTTATAATCATTGATTTCAAAGATTTTTCCTTTGATTAACCTATTCATCCTATTTTTTTTATATGATCAAGCCTACTATGTCAAAGGTAGACATCCATGATATTATCTACTCTAGAATATTTACTAGATATGAACATTACACCAACAGACTATGATAGTGTACAAATACTATTTCTTAATTATCCATACATTATTGTAGTATTATTCATAAGAATATCACAATAATCATTCTTTATTGATAAATTATAATAATTATATTCATCAAAAAGATTAGACAATAGTGACAATCACTTAAATGACAATAATAGAGTTGAAAACAAGCTTAATAATTTGTAAAGTCAGGACTGGAACATAACTTCCATCTTCCATATTCAGAAATCTCTCATCATTTTCAAACATTCTACTAACCTAAAATCTTTACAACACATTGCAAATTGAACTTTTAGTATCCAATATCCAAATAGTAGTATCATAAATAAAAAAATTACAAAAAGTTATCATATAACTACCTTGACCAGCAACCATTTGCTGATTTCTCTTATTAGCCTATTCGGATCAAGAAAATTAAGACATTAAGGATAATTCCTCTTTCAATGACCCAACTTCTTACAAAAAAAAATACTCTACCTGACTCTGGTCTGCTTTGAGCTTCTTGGTCAATTCTAGCCAAATAACACTGTTCAACTTTTGATACTACCTATCAAAGTTGGGTCCCATAAGCATGTCACTATCTAATAGTGAGTGGAGAGATAATTTACTAGTCATTCTGAAAAAAAAATATATAACCTATTATATATGAATTATTTAATCTTAAAGATTTAGATTTTAGTCTAAAGATTCTTTCACTATTTTATACGAATTGATAGCCTCTATCTCTAATTCGATGAATTACTTTAATTTCTTAACGGATATTAGAATCCACACAGATTGTACATGAGCCCGACTATGGCCGGCCAATTCATGTGCATCTATAGATAGGTTCTTAATTAATTATTTTTTTAAATAATTTTTAGTAATTAATTTTATCCCAGATTTTATTTCAGTAGGCTAGGACCTCTATCGAAAGTCCTAGTTAGGTCTAACTATTAATATGATCATACTCACCCCATCTAACCAACAAATAATCAAGTCTGACTATGGTCAATCAACCTAACCATCCATCAGAGAGACACGACTGAGCCATCATATAATGAATGATAATTTCAATATCCAAATAAACACCAAGTCTATAGGTCTGCAATACTTACCTAGACTATTGGATCCATTATCATCCATTTTAATGGGAGGCTATAATCTAGTTATCTTCATAACTAACTTATTTTATGGATCTAATAATTTAAAAATTTTGATTAAATATTTAAGAGAATATATTAATTAGTAATCAATAATCCTCTCATTGACTTCATCAAGTCTTTGAAGAGGACTAGAGACTAAGCTAGTTAAGAGGCACCTAAATCAGTTACACTGGTTAACCTAAGATCCTCCCATTGACTTCTCCAAGTCATGAGAAGATAAAGTAGGTTTAGGTCACACCTTAATTACTCAGCTCAATCATATGACTGACCAATCTAGTTGGCACGGGTTAGCTTGAATCAATGAGCAATCTAATAAAAAATGATTGACTACATTGGTCAGATAAGTGAGATCATTGAGAGGGTCTACCAAAGCTTGCCTTAGACACAATCGAAATAGCCAGATAAATAGACTGTCAATTAAAAATCATCGATCATATTATCACAGTAATATTATCAAACTTACTTTAGACATTAATTGGTTTATCAGTTTCAATTTGGTCTACCTAAAGATTCAGATCTGACCATTAAGCCATAATCAAGTCCATTTGATGTAATCAAACTCATGGACTTTGATCAACTATAACTATTGAGTCTGATCAAGAGAAAACTTGACTTAATTTAATTCAACTCATGATTAGATTTAGTCAATTTCTCAATTTAGTCCATATTTGATTCTAACCCTAGGTCTAATCCAGTTAAATAATCTGATTCAAGCTAATCCATAGTCCCATATCTTATGCAATGCCTTTAGATCTTAAATTCACAATTCTAGATCTAAAATTTTAACTCTTAATTTTCAATTAAGTATAGAAAAATGAAATAATTTCAAATATAAATTTTTTTACATTAAAATTTATGTAAAATAATTTTATCCAAAAATTTGAGTTGACTCACCCTAAGATGAATAGAAAATAATTTTCTAATTCTATATAATTTGGGTCAGCTTAACATAGAAATCCATTTTTGGGCCTGTAAATCAAATCCACTCATCAACAAATCGAGCTGGCTCGAAAAGGTCTCGAGTCGACTCCAATCAAATTGAGTTGACTCAACAAGCTAACTAGCAACTCCTTGCTAAATTTTATATCAGAATATTTTACATAAACAGTTTCAATATTTTAGATCAGATCTTAGGATTTCAAATCTAGGATTTTACAAAAAGTAAGTTTCAGATGTGAATTCTACAAAACATATATATATCATATATAAATTTTAGATTCAGAATAAATAAAAAAATATATATCTAACATATGCATCATAGGATCTAAATCTATAATATGAAATGCATACAATTTTTATTTACTATTCTTCTTTATGAAACATCACAATGGCACTCCTATATGTCATAAGAGAATCCCATCGAATAGAAAGAGAGAGCCTTTAAATCCTACTTACTCTTATGATCGGATGGCTTGATGATGCACAATCTGAGTATTAGACTACTAGGACATCTAATCTTATATATCATATATATAACATACAGAAATTTAGATCTAATCTAAATCACTTCATATCTGATCACTACTTTAGATCACATCTAAATCAGATTATAAACATTTAGATCAAAATTAGATATTAAATCAAAAAATAAATCATAAATCTCTTTAGATCTCATCTAAACTTATTTATAATTTAAGTATCTAGATCAGTACGTATTAGAACTACTTTTTCATTGTAACCTCTTACAGCAGGACAACTTTATAACCAGTACGTGCGATTTAAATTAATTATTTTTAGATCTTTATGCATACATAATCATGTCAAAAAGAACCTACGCTCTGATACCAATTGAAGAAAGGCTAGGATAGTTCATGCATGGATTTTAAAATTTTTGTGCAGCAGAAGGAATCTAGATTAAACTATTTAATCTACCATATAGTAGATCAAATCTACAACTGCCTAAGCATGGATCTTATGATGTAATCATGCATGCATAATCTGAAAATAACATTCGAAAATGTTAGATCTAATCTAATATATGATAGAGATCGAATCTCTATACCTGAGCTCGAATCAAAGATCGCTGCTGCTGAAATTCGAGGGATTGTATGTTGCTCCTAGCCGTATATGCATCCGATCTCTACAGGTATCCACACGAAGTACGATCAGATCGACCTCCCTGGAGTGCTAACTCCTTGTAGAGGTCTTTTGTGGCTGATCAAAGGAGGAAGAAGAGGTTGGTGGAAGAGGACAAGGGAGAACTCCTTCTCTCTTGATTTTTCTCTCACCCAAACCCTTACTCCAAGGAAGAAGAACCCATGCCCAAGAGAGGAGACCTTCTCCTCTAATTTTCCACTCATATGGGGCATCCAACAATTGGACCCCTTTTATAGGATGGAGGGCTTAGGGTTTTGAGAGGAAGTGGTACAAAAAATAAAGGCCCATGCCTAAGAGCCCATACGTACAAAAGGAGACACTCTCCTTAAATTTCTCATGCCTAAAGAAGTCCACCGCACCTTCATCAGATATCACGCCCCCTACATATCTTTCTCATGGTGAAACATCCTTTCTCATGGTGAAAAGCAAGCCTCTTTTGTCGCACAAAATAGATTTGCTTAAGTGTGGCATTAGATGTTAAATTAGGGTGGAGTTTAAGTTCAATATTCAAATCCTATTTGAATGCAAACTCATCCCAACCAATCTCATGCCAAAGCATGTCACGCCCCCTAAGAAATTCCATGATAAAAAATATTTTTCTCATGAAAATCTTTTGTTGCACAAAAGAGACTTCTTTTAATGTGGCATCCAAAGGTAGTTAGGATGAGGTGGAAACCTTATCAGATAAGGAATCAAATCAAAATAAATTTCAAACCTACCTAATCTTCCTTTGGCATTGAGAAGGGGCGTGGCTTCAGATTTTTAACATGAGAAATCTCACGCTAAATAATAGGAAGGGTGGTGAAACATAGTTAGGCATGGGCTTTAGTTAGGCGCAAGGAGAGGAAGAGTCATAGTAAAAAAGGACTCTTATTTGTTGCCTTATTTGGTGCCAAATCAAATCAAATTTTGTTAAACCCAAAGAAATAAGAGAACCTAATCTAATTAGAAACCTAATCCCTCAATTAAATTCTAATCTAATTAAGAATTGAGCTCAAGTCCTGATCAAATCAGGAACTAATCTTCCTTAGCGAATAGGTTATCTACTAACCTAATCGGTTCAAACCTAACTGAATCCAATTCAATTAGACTTGATCTAATCTTCATTGCTCAATCAAATTGAGCCAATTAGTAATTCAATTGCTAATAAATCCTCTCTTAATTCATTAACGCTTAGCAAATTATTTATTGCAACCTTTACATAAGGTTAATCATCAATCGCATTGATAATTATACCTTTCAACGATTCATAATCATCGATCAGCCATTAGATCAGACCGAAATTTCTATTATGTATGATCCTATAAGTTCGAACACTAAATCGATAGCATAGGAATAAATTTCTGTACCAATAAAAGTGATCATTTAGCAATGATATCCGACGGTCGGATAGTATCGAATGATTGTAAAGCAATATTCAAGAATTTGAGACATGGTTACCACATAATTCATCCTTTGATCCTAATGCTCAAGGGGACCTAGGGTTTAACTGTCAATTCTGGAATAGTCATCCACATCATATTTTAATTTTTTTCAAATCTTATGACTCCTCACAAGGATTATTCTGATCAAGATTTTACTCAATTGAAACACAGTGATGTATTAACTCCTATAATATTAAGGGATCAATCCCATCTTGACTCACACACTGATTTCATAAGTATTTGACTGTACCCAGTATCCTTCCATCACTGTATTAGAAATGTAGGTAATCCGATACCAAAGTACAGTGAGTTGCTTGCAAGTCACCATAGTGATCTCAAGTCGAAGAGATATTTATGTCCATATCCTTCACGAGTTACTCTTGACAGCAGAGTGCTCCACAGTTTGATCACTGTTCGGTGATGATGTACTTCTATTTCTCACCTGCATGCCATACCAGTATCTTCACACTCCTTGATTAAGAGGACAACCAATTCATATGGCACACAACAATCTATACTTGATAAACATTATCGTCATTGTTAATAACATATTATTTGATGGTGAACAAGTCTAAGAACGACATGATAAATCTTCTTTTATCGATAGTAAGTAGTTCTAAGGACTTCATCATAATATTGGAGTTCAATTAAGGAAGATGCTCATCTTATGATGAATTTACCAAATAACTTTTATCAATTTATAATTTATATACATATAAGGAGCTCAATCATCTACAACCTAGATGATTGATTTTAGGATATATTTCTTAATAATATGGTCCAAGTCCATCAAGCCAAGGGTTTAACGGGTCGTGTCAAGTACCACCCGTTTAAACAAAATCCTGATCCGACATGGCTCTAGGCTCAGGGGTGGCGGGCCATCCTAGGCACGACCCGTTGGCCCGTTAGGCCCGTGGGCCTAGTGAATCTATTTTTTTCTATTTTTTTAAAAAAAAATCAATGACGGGTCATACCTGACATGGCCTATTTAGATCTGTTACGGTAGCTGTTACTATAGCAAGTGGGCATTTGGGTGAGGCCTAGCCCTCATTTGGATCCGTTTGGGTCAGGCCTAGCCCCACTCCCTCTTTTGTATTATTTTGAATTTTATTAATAAATCAATAGAAATCCACGCTAAATCTCCACCATTATAAGATGACTTTTTGTTTTTACAAAAAAAATCCAACATCTCCACACTTTCTTTTTATATTTACTCCATAAGCTTTTTTTTTAATTTATAAAAATATTAATTTTTTTAAATTCAAAAAAAACCATTACAGGCCATGCCTTGGCCTGGTCCATCTTAAGAGGGTCGGGCTAGCACGACTAGCACGCAGACCGTGTTGTGCCTAGCCCATGAGTTATGCTAGCCCAGGCCCTTATGGGCCGTGCTGGGCCTAGATCGCGGCCGTAAAACTCCCAGCCCAGCTTGGCCCTCTTATTTGTACCGTGTCTAGCACAGTCCATTACTATAGCAAGTGGGCCATGCCTAGTATGGTCCAATTCATGCCAGATCGGGTCATGTCATGGGCAGCCTAGCCCGGTGCCTATGTCGAGTTGTGGAGAAATTCTCTATCCATAACACAGATAGTCATTTAACACAGCTTATTTTTTTTATTTTTTGATTAAAATAATTTTTTTATTCTATTTTATTTATACTAGATCAGGATATCATGCATAATAATAGAATATTATAACAATCAATAGTATATTATGAAAAATAATAGGATGTCATAATAATGATATGACATCCTTTTGTATTCTACAAATATTTATCGAGAAGTAATATTATTGATAGGATATCATATCAAGCACAAGACGTCATAATATTATCCTGGATACCATAGGATTCATAGAATGTCATATAAGACATTAGAAAGTAATAATTATTTTTTATGACATTCTAAACTGGATATATGGCATTCTATATTTTTATATGGTATCCTGATGATTGTTATGACTTCCTATATCTTAAAGGGAAAGGATATTTTTGTCAAAAAATATTTGAAAAAAAAAAACTAAGCTGCATTAAATGCCTACCTCATTTTAATTACGCTATGTGGTCCAATCGAATGAAGCAATCGCTTTTTCTCCACCGAAGGTGGTGGATAAAAAATTTCTCTATGGTTGAGAATGGCTTTGGCCCGAATTATTATCGAATAGTTGAATCCAAATTCAAGATCTAATGCTTAGGCCTAAAATTATTGCTCACTCTTGAGGCCCGCCAAAAGGACCTGGATATCTTTGGTATGGTCTATTTTATAACATTAGTAGGGTGTTTGGTTGAGGAGAGAAGGGACCAAATCTGAGATGAAAAAGGAATGATCCAATTCTCCTAAAATCCAATCCAGACTCTTCCCTAAGGATCCAAATCTCTGTTTTGATTTCAATTTTAGTTTCGATTTTGATTCTGATCATGAACTAAATATTTCGAAGGATACGACTGTTTTGATTCTCATTCCAATCTATTCCGATTCTGGTTGCAAACTAAACATCCTTTATATTCAGTCAGGTAAAAGAGCGATTTAGAATGTAGATCATGATGGATCGAATGAATTAGACGAGTCGCCTAAACTATGCCTGTCTGCCTATATTATGTAGAAGGCCATCATTCATCAGCCATGCATAAATAGGCCTGACTAAACTCGGCTACGATTCAATTGAATTCAAAGAAGCATGAACAATGTTGTTAAGTTACTACCGATGGTTGAGTAAAATATACGAGGCCCTTACTCAACATTTTGTTACATAGAAAATTTATTATGAAAATTTAATTTGGCATGTGTTACGTCTATTGCGCATAGGAGATTCTATTCCCAAGTTCTTCTCATAATAGCAATTTAGATCTTCTGGGAGCCTGATGATGCACATGAGATATGGTTCTTCAACCATAATGGAGGATATTCAGGCCAATCTGTGGTGCTCCTTTATGTGGAAGAAGATATGATTCCATGCTCCTGAGGCACTGGCTTTGACATTTTGGTGGGTGGGAATAGTCACTCGATCAACATCATCCGATATTCGTGGATGGCCAACTTTCCACTCTATCAATGGCTAACTTTTGTCAACACTAGAACTGGAGAGACAATGTGAGTTCGGGACCTTCTGCAAGTGGAGGACAGGATGGAATGTGAAGTAGGTGACTCGTTAGTTTGGAGGTTAGTTGGTAGTGTAGGTTTTGGCCTAGGCGATCCTCATCCATGATGGACCTGACATTTGGGTTTGGCAGTCTTCGTACACTCGGAGGATAGTAGCCAGGGAGTTATATGACCTTCATAGGAGTGAGCTGACCAGAAAACTTGAGGGCATTTGGATCTAGAGGAATGGGGCTCACCCTAGAGTAAGCTTATTTCTCTGGAAGGTTGCACGAGGCTGTCTTCCCATCAGGGGGTGCTGAAGGCTTGGGGGATGGATATCCCATCTTCTTGCCTGGATGCGGACAAGAGAAGGAGATGGTGGAGCACACACTATTTCTCTGCCTGAGAGCTATGCATGTCTAGCAGTTGTCTACTGCTCTTCCGGAGGTGCTTAGACCTATAGAGGCAGTGCAGGACTTTATGGAGGTATTATGGTAGAGTACGATGTTTGGGGGTTCCAGATCAGCTAGCATCAGGATTGTTTATATTGTCCATCATATCTAGCTAGCCAGGAACAGCGACATTTTTTAGATGAGGTGGATGCCAGTGAGGTTGGTCTTGGAGAGGGCTGTGATCCAAGCTATGGAGATTTTTAACCTATTATCTACTAGTTTGATCTTTTTGGCTTAGGGTACCTAAGACTCCCCTCACACTATTTCAGCACCTCGATAAGTCTTCATTGCTCAGGAACCCCTATCCTCAGACTTTCTAAAGGTCAATTTTGATGATAGTATCACTAGCAATAGAAACAGTGTTAGTTTTGTGATCCAAAGGCCAAATTCCAGATTAATTGGGTTGGTGGAACTCACCTTTTTGAGACCATCATGCTGGGTGCGAAGTTGCAAGCGACATGGGAGGGCATCATATATCTGAGGTGGGTTTTGAGAGCCACCCGTTTGGTGATTAAGGAGGATTCCGCCATGACTATGAGTTGGATGTGGAGCCAGAGTATTGGAGCAACTCGACACCCCCTCCTCCGTAACATTTGAAGGCTTCTTAAAGAGTGCACGCCATTGATATTAGACATATATATTCGGAGACGAACAGTGCCATCGATTGGGTAGCCAACTATATTGTCCCATAATTATGAGAGAGTCTTTAGGTTCTTATCTCTATTTTGCCTCTGTCTTTTGGGGACATTCTTTTTTTTCTGATCTTTTGGATTGTATTTATATTCTTTTTTTTCTCTTTTGCTAGTCATGGTTGCTGTGAGCTCATAGAGGATCTTCTTCTCCACCCAAAATGGCTTCGATGATGATCTTTTGGTGGTATTCCTCCACATTGAAGGTAGTTGGCCATATGCTTGTTTCTCCTTTCTGCTCCATTACGATCGTCAAGGTGACAACAACCTCTTGGGTTGAGACTATTTCAGATCCATTGATCCAAATCTCCAATGTTCCATCAGTGATATGGCTAGAAAAAATTCAAAGTTAAAAAAATTTGGTGTACTCAAGGAGAGAGAGGAGGGCAATTAAAGATAGAGGAGTACAGGCCAAGAAGAAAAGACTAGAAGCCATTGAGATACTAGAGTAGGATTTGGTGGGTAGGGGTGGAACCAGGCCAGGTTGGGCCGGCCCCTGCCCCTCTCTGAGCCGAGCTCAAAAATTATTTTCTAGCTTCGAGCTGGGTTTCAATCCGATAATTTTATAAAAAACTCAGGCTCGAGCCAGACTCGAGCCCAAGCTCGAGCTTGGCCCGAATGAGACATTGCATGACCCAAACTAGGCCTTAGCCTAGCCCGAGGAAGAGAAGTATTTGATTATACGAGAGAGCCCCTTCTTCCCCAGAAGGCATCGAACACACATTGCCTCTCCCACATCAGTGACAAGCTCAAGAGCTTCTGCTCCTACCTCCGTAGGCTCTACGTCGATCAATTCAACACCCCCCATGCTGTTGTCTTCTGGTTCCTCTTCTTTCTCCTTGACCTTTTCATCCCTGCTGCTTCATACTTCTTCTTGATCTACTCCCCCACCTGCCACCCCTACAATCTCATTAGCAGCGATCTCCTCCCTTTCCTACCTCTACCTCTCCGCTTTCCACTACTGCTATAGCCTTTGCCACTTCCTTTTCCTTGAAAAGTTGGTCGGCGAATCCACCTCGGCTACACCATCTAGCTTAGCCAATCCTTCTGCCTCCTCGCCTTCTTCGTCATGCCCTTCTTCGACGGTGACATGGCCTACAAGATCTGATGGTACACAACTGGTGTTGAGAGGATCTCAAACTATCTGATACTATTTAGTGAGAGGGTGGGGGGGCACGTGAGTAAGCGAGGTGACGGTCCGCAGGCTAGAGTTGGCATCGTGGATATACCGAGTGACGATATTCTTCTTGGTCCGTGTGCTGTTCTGACTGATATATTACTTGCAGATACTGCGGCTCCTCCCTCTCTTATCTTTGCTACTCCGCCTTCCACCATCGCTATGGCCTCCGTCGCTTCCTTTTCCTCAACAAGCTGGTCGGCGGTAGGAGAAGATAAAAGACATGCATTGGTGATGGGGGAAGACAGAAGACGGCGATGGCGAATGGACATGGACCAGCACCAAGGGCTAGGGCTCTTCGATGGGGGAAGTCAAGAAGACGAAACATTGGACGAAAACTCAATTTGAGATGGAACATCAGAAAACGATGAAAGAAACTAGGCTAATTGATTAAAACAATTAGCTAACACTAACTGGTTAATCGATTAGGCTTGGGCTAACTCAAATCAGCTATTTGGACTAAATCAATTTAAGAAAAGAACTGGGCTCGGGCCTAGGCTCGGGTTGGGCTAAACGTATGCCTGAATTCGATCCGAAAAAAAATGGGTCCTATATTTAGACCCAAGTCTGGCCTGAATTATTTCTGGTTAAGTCTGAAATTCGATCCGAAGTTGGTCCGGTCCAAGCCCACTTCCAACCTTATCGATGGGAGGGCCGGCGAGGGGAGACACCCTTGAAGATTTTGTGTTCTTTAGAGTCCGTTCTTTTATGAGTAAAAAATTTATCTGAAAATTTATATTTTTTTAGATAAATATTTTTTAGAGAATATTTAGACAGAAAAATAATTTATCCATATTCTTTTATGTATGAAAAAGTAGCTTCAAAATATATTACCCATGTTCTTTTATATTACTATTTTTCTAAGTAATTTACTAAAATTTATCTATATTTCTCATAATATTTTTTATGCTTTTTAAGTTTGAAGAAAGTTGATGATTGAGTTATTGGGTATAGAATGATGGAGATATTAGAAATCAAGATGGGGCATTTGAGAAATAAAATTAAATATCGATTATACTAATTGATGAGAAAATGATTTAGCTACCGCATAGAAGGATAAGATTTATCTCCTATTTCATAGGTAAAATTAAACTTGGGCATTGGGTTGTGCCTGGCATGGCCTGGCCCAAGCCCATCGGGTCGGGGTCCAAACGGGCTGTGCCGGGCACGACCCGTTTACCCTTTATCTTGGCCTGGCATGATCCTAAGCCCAAGGTCTAGCGGGCTATGCCAAGCACGGCTCATGGCCTGTTAGGCTCGTGGGCCTAATAGACGATCTTTTTATTTTATTTTATTTTATTTTAAATCAGTCCAAATGGATTGTGCCAGACACAACCCATTTAAGCCCATTATGGATCCGGCCAGGCACGGCCCATTTAATGTTATTTTGGATCAGGCCTAGCTCATAACTGCTAAATCTTTTTTTTTTAATTTTTTCAGATTGATAACGGCTATTTTTGAGAAAATGATCATTTTGACCCCTCCAACAGCTAAAAAATGATTAGATTGAGGGGTATTTTGGAAAAATAAAAATTTTGGGACTTCTATAAATAGGGCTCTCCTCTTTCATTCTCACCGTATCAATTCATCAAATCAATTCTCTCCCTCTATGATCTTTCTACTTCTGTTTATTCTCTCTTCTAACAATTCTTCTTCTCTTCCATTCAATATTGAGCAAGTAGCAATTATAGTTTAGCAATTCAAGAGTTATACAAGAGGAGGAAGCGTCCCTCTTTTGAAGGTCGGAGTTCAAAAGATAGCTCTTCGATTACTCCGCTCTACTCTCTTCGGCTCTACTCTGATCTACCTCTTCGGCTTTATAAATCCGGCTCTCCGACTATCCAACTCTCCGACGGCCCAATCCTCCTCTTCCGGCTCTCCAACTCTCTGCTCTACCTCTTCTTCCTCTTTAGCTCTACTCAATTTTTTTTATTGGTTACAGGTTAGTTTTTATTTTTTGGCATTTACTTAATTTAGATGGCAACTTATGATGATGAGAGCATTGCCGCTGTGCATGTTGGAGCCCCTTCTGTTGAAGCTGGATCCTCTTCCCGTAAGAGGACTAGTACTATATGGAATGATTTTGATAGAATTTTGGTTGATAAAGTCTAGAAGGCAAAATATAAAAAATATGTCAAATTATATAATTGTGCTAATACTAGGAGAACTGGCCATTTGAAGAGACATCAAGAGTCTCATATGGTAAGTGATTCTCGTCTTCAAAGCACCCTTAATACTAGGGCTACGACAGCAGTTGAAAATCGCTATCATAGCCCAAAAAATCACTGCCATAACCTACGGCAGTAATTAGACAACTACTGCCATTGTGGCCATCATCGTAGATCTACGACAGTGATTTTTTGAGATACGACAGTGGTTGTGTCAACCGTGCCATAGAAAGGTATTGCAACAGTTTTGCAACCACTGCTATAGTAACCACTACCATAGAGGCTATGGCAGCGGTTGTCCAATAGCTGCCGTAGCTAACCGCTGCCATAGATATTACGGTAGCAGTTACCAAACCACTGTTATAGCCTTTCATCGATCAAAATGGTTGATAGGTAACGGACGATGGTTGGCCGACGGAAGGGGGCGACTGATGGTGGTCAGTAGGACGAGGGCGGGCGGCCACCATGCCCATTGGGGCGGTGGCGATGACGGCAGGTGGGTTGGCCCACCGCGATGGTGATGAGGGTGGGTGGGCCCATCGAGACGGTAGCAGTGATTGACGGCAGCGATAGCGACGATGGAGCCCGAGTAGAGAGAGATCACGAAATGCTCAAGCCCATGCTATTGCTGGTTGACTGCTTAAGTCATTATATACAGGTTATTCATTTTTTCCACAACCGATGTAGGACTATCATAATTAATCATAGATTGGACCTACGGTAGCGATTACCAATAACTACTGCCTTAGACTGACCTATGGTAGCGATTATCGATAACCACTGCCACGGATCCAATCTATGGCAGCAGTCAACCGCTGCCATAAGTAGAGATATGATAGTGGTTATACCTAACTACTGCCATAAGTACGATATGGCAGCGATTAGTAAATCACTGTCATAGACCTATAGCTGTGGTTATCGTGCAACCGCTGCTATAGAGGCAGAATATAAATTTTTTCTATTTCTCTCTAAATATGATATAATTTTAAAATTTAAAGTCCATCTTCATCACTTATTTTCTAAATAATTATCGTTAGAGTGTCGTCACAAAAGATCGCCTCAATCCGGCAGCCCTAGATATGTCGATCATTAAAATTTGATTTCGACGGTTATGAACGGCCGCATGATGATCTGATAGATGGAGACTACCGATGGATTCAAAAATTTATAATGATGATCTCAGTGATATTTATATTATAATATCAAAATTTTACTTCAATCAGATATTATTGTTATGATCAATTTAGTACGGAATGATTTAAATCGTTAAATAAAAAATGAGTGATGAAAAGATCAAACAGCGTCTGATTATAAGATGATTTTTTAGATAAATAATCTTTGCTACTACTTTGAATGTTTGTACAATGATAATCAAAAAATTCAAACTACATGTATATGAACAGTCTAAAACTATATATCACTTGCTACTCATTCTTAAATTCTTTAAGTAATTGTACTAGTACTTTTGTAAGATGTGCTCAAGTAGATTTCAACATATACGCATAGTTTGAATTTTATGATCAACATTATACCAATGATTAAAATACTAATAAAGATTATTTATCCAAAAAATCACCTCAATTGGACGTCGATTGGTCATGTGATCACTCATTTTTTATTTAACAGCCAAAATCATCCCATGCTAAATTGACCATACTAATGATATCTGATTGAAATAAAATTTTGATAGTGTGCTATAAATATTATCAAGATCATCATCATAAGTGTTCGGATCCATCGATAGTCTCTATCATCAAATCATCATGCGATCGTTCGTGATCGTCGAAATCGAATTTTAATGATCGACAAAGTTTGGGCTATTGGATCGAGGTGATTTTTTGTGAGGATATTCTAATGATAATTATTTAGATAATGAATGGTAAAGATGTGCTTAAAAATTAATTTTACTATTATAAATTTATGTAATCATCTAAAATTATTTGTAAGTATCAATTAAATTTCTTTATGTTGCCCGGCTATGCAACCCAAGAGGGAGGGGTGAATTGGGTTTCTAAAAATTTTAAGCTTAACTAATGACTTATGAGAAATATTTGACAAAGCTAAATAGATAGAGTAGAATTAATTCAAGTCTAATAGCAATAGCAAGAATGCAAGAGAATAGTGAAGAGATAAAGAAGAGCAATTAGACACACACCAAACAAGAGGATTTATAGTGGTTCGGTGCCAACCTTGCACCTACATCCACTCTCCAAGCTCCTACTTGAGAATTCCAATCCACTAATCTTGTATTCAATCTGAATACAAACGTCAGAAACTCCGACTCTAGCTATCCCAAGCTAGTTCACTTATTTTTTAGGTACAAACCAATCCTATACACTTCGATTCAAGGTTCGGATCAACCTTCCCTTATTTTGGAACTCTTCCAAAACAAAATCAATCACTCAAACTGAGTATAACAATTTATAGCACAATTAAGCACAAAGAAAAGCTCCTTCAATGAGCGAATATAACTTTAAATATACTTTACTTAAAAGAAGAAAACTCTTTTTGGATTTCCTCAAGGTGGATGGAGACTTCAAAGAGCACTTGAGGAGTTGGTGAGCTTGGATTGAAGGCTTCTTGAAAGATTTGAATGAGCACTTGCTTAGGGCTGAAACGTTGGTTTGAAATCTCTTTTTCAAAATCTTTCTCTTTGAATCCTCTCTTTTTCTTCTTTTTGTTCTTCTTTTGTTCTCCTTGTTCTTGTTGTTGATTTCTATATTTTTGTCCCTTTTATAGCTTTAAGAAATAGTGAAAAATATTCTAGACTGAAAAAGAGCCATTAGACCACTTTAAACGAGCATTAAAAGCACTTAAAACGGGTTAAAAACTAGCCGTTGTGAAAAAATTCTGTCACAGGGGTCGACTCATGCCTGGGGGTCGACTCATGGGTCGACCTCTGTGGAAGAACATCAGAGAATCACCAGAAAACAAGGTTCTGTGATTTTTGGCCTAAAAACTGCAGGGGTCGACTCATGGGTCGACTCATGCCTTGGGGGTCGACTCATGAGTCGACTCACAGGTTATGCCAAGCCAAAAATTCTACATGCCAAACAGCTCATTGTGCCATGAGTTGACTCACGGGTCGACTCATGATTTTCAAACATGCATAACTTTCAAAATACAAGTCCGAAATCAATAAAATTTTCACCATTGGATCACAAATTTTTTGTTCTATCATTTGATACTATCAAATCAGGGTTTTTGATAAAATTACAATTTTGCCCCTGAAGAGCAATAAGTCTTTTTCAAGTGAAAATCATTGGTACCCCTTCAACTGCTTTGTAATCATCAAAATCAATCTAAGGAGCAACAATCTCTCTCTTTTTGATGATGACAAAATATTTGAACAAAAGTATTTATATGAATCAATGAACATGAATTTCAAAGGAATGAAATGCATTTTAGGCAGTTTGAAGATAAACAAGAGATTTACTACCAACTTATAAGTGCATTTGCTTGAAAAGAAGATTGATTCTTTTGGCATGTGATACATGTGCCCATTTGCATAAATAATTTGCCTATTGCTTAATGATTTGAAAATTTGCTCATTTGATTATGTGATTTTGATATCAGAGCAAGTTTAACAACTAATTGTATTATTGTATGTTTAAGAATTAATTGTAAAGTATATGAGAGCATGTCAAATTTTAAAGCATTTCAGAGCATGTCTAAGAAGTAATTTTAAAGGTTGCTCATTTGCTTTGCTTAGCAATTGGTATCAAAGCAATTCATTCATTTTGTTAGCAATCTTGTTAATTTCTCCCAACTCACTCATTTTATTATTAAGTTTTGTATTTATCTCTCTTTTGATACTTTTGCTTAGCAATTCACTCATTGTATTTTTAAGTCATTTAATAATCTTGCTTTTGATACTTTTCTTTAATTTCTTCCCCTTTTTGACATCATCAAACATTTGATAACTCCCCCTCTTTTTTTGAATACATTATCTCTTTAGTGCTTCTTCAAACTTTTTGTGCTAATCATCAATGTTTACTCCCTCTGAATACAGCAATCATAAAATAAAATATACCATTGAGTACCATAGATATGAATTAGCAACATTAATGATACCAAAGAGAAGATATATAATCGAGAGATGATTGATACCATTACAAAGAGTAGATATATAATTAAAAGATGATTAAAATCATAGTTATTTCAATACATATTTCATAATATAAAAGTCAACTAGTTAACATCATTACATGGCCCAAATGACAGATCCTAGAAAGAACAACAGACATAACTAACAATAAGGATCTAGTAGAACACATGACTCTATGGATCAGAATCAGATGTATCAGAGATGGGGTGGGGAGATGATGGATCACGACCAGGAACTCGTCCTCTACCCCATCTGCCTCTGCCACGAGTGGAGGTGCTGGCATGAGTAGGTGGGCGAGATGATCCTGGAGGCTGAGAACGTTCAGAGGTCAAAGACTGGACTGCAAGAGAGAGCCTGATGGAATCAAGAACGTTCAGAGCTCTCAAAACAGACTGAAGCAGTGCAGTGAACTGTGTAGAAGCATGCTCACTAGAGCCTCTGATTTCTCTTCTCAAGAACTCATAACCACCCTCCAATGCACCTCTGAGCCTGCCAGCCTCCGCAGTAAGGTCTGTGACCTCAATAGTGGACTCCTGTGGCTGAGGATGGGCCAAAGCTAAGACTTGCCCCTGCAAGTCAAGTACTCTCCCAGTTAGTCTCAAAATGCAATCCTCGAGCTGCTGAATCCTAACTGACTGATCTGTGATCATCTGAAATACAGTGGAGATATGGGAGATCAAGGTCTGATCAGATGTATCCAATGATGTGGATCCCGGTGAAAATGTAGAAGTGCTCCACTGACGAGAAAGCAAGGAAGCCACACGTTGAGAAATCTGCTCGATCTGATCCTCGGCCAATCTGAACTCTGAAGGAGGTCCTCTGCTATCTGACTGCTGAACTAGTGTGTACCTCCTGGTAGACTCTGAAGGGCCAGCATCTGGATCTGAAACAAACTGGATATCTGGAGATGCTGTCCTGAAGTCATGGAGAGGTGATGAGGGACCTTCTTCCTCAGCTCTGTCCTCAATTCTGTCCTCAGCTCTCTTCTCAGCTCTTTTTTCTGTACCTTTGATCCAACCACCATCAATCCTAGTGAATCCCATGCGGTGTAGAGTGTGTTGGTTGATGGTGTCTGCGTGGGAAAGCTTAGCAGATGCCTCCCCCTCAAAACTGACTCCAAACCTCCTGAAAACCTGTGTGAGGGCCATACCAAAAGGTAGATGTGCCTTGGATCTGTTCAGTGTCTCTCTCATGGCCTCAATCATTAAAGCAGAGAGGTTTAGGGGGGTTTGAGTGATCACATGAAACATTATACAAATATCTCGACCAGAAAGGAGGTCATGCCTACCACTCCTTGGGAAGAAAAGCTTTGTCACTAATTGATGTAGGATTCTCATTTCAATTGACAAGATTTTGGCTTCTAATTTATTTAGACTTCCCAAGTAGGTTCCTCCTAAAATTACATTGATCCCCTCTTCTTTCACTGGGAGTTCCATGTTAGAATATCCCTCACAGGGCAAATATAGAATCTCTCCCAAAATAATAGGATCTAGGCAGATATCAATTCCCTTAACAGTAGAAGTTACTGTTCCATTGCCATAGTGCAGATTTAGATAAAGCTCTCTAACCAAGTCTACATATGTAACTTCCTTGAGAGAACAGTAAAATCTCCAGCCTTGATTTTTGATCTTTGTCCCAAAGGAGAAACCTTCTTTTTTAAAGAATCTGAAATTCACATTCTTACCGATTTCTGCTTTTCTGTCAGAGAGAGGGATTTTGCTAGGGCTAAGGGGAGACTGAGAGGGACCTGGTGCAGTCGCTGGTGCAGACACTGAAGGCGGAATGGGAGCAGAGGTGGTCTGAGAAGCTTGCCTTTTTCTGCGGACACCTTCTTCCAGCGCACGAACTGATTTCCTTCTTTGAGGGAGTTTCATCTTTGGGGCCATTCTCACCACAAGAGCAGGCTGATACCAATTCGGAAGATCAAATGGGTGAGGAGAGGGGAGGTTACTAGAGGATGAAAAGAGATTTTGGCAGAGAGAAATGACGATTTTGAGAAGGACGGTAGAAGCTAGGGCACGCTCCAACTGCTTCAATCAAGGGCAAAGGATGCGAGAAGCTCCTTTCCCAAGGGGTGATTTGAGGTGGAGGTGTGAAGGGAGAATGATCTTGGGCTAAATCCTTGGTTTTGGAGAGAACGAATGATGAGGACGATGAGTCGGAGGGAGGAAGACGAAGAGGAAGAATGAGTCGGCTCATGAACGGGCTTCAAGTTAAAAAGAAAAGAGCCCGTGGGAAGTTGGCAATAATTTTCAAGTATGCCATTGGGTCGACCCTAGGGGGTCGACTCATGAATCACAAAAATTTAGAAAAAATATGAATAAATTTTGAAAAAATTTAAAATTTTGAGAGAAGAAATTTTGCTCAATGACAAGTTGTGAGAATGATAATCTTGAGCATTTAGGTCCAAGAGAGATGATAAAAATTAAGCTCAAAGAAATTTTGACATCGATTTCTTGAAATTGGAGAAACATTTAGGCAAAAGGATCAAGAATTCCTAGATTTCTCCTAATTTCATAGAATCTATCTTCACTAAGGACCTTTGTAAAGATATCAGCTAATTGATTTTCAGTACAAACATATTCAAGAATTATATTTTTGTTTTGAACATGTTCTCTTATAAAATGATGTCTTATTTCAATATGTTTAGACCTTGAATGTTTAATTAGATTTTTAGATAGATTTATGGCACTTGTGTTGTCACATCTTATTGGTGTTTCATTAAGTTTGATACCAAAGTCTTCGAATTATTGCTTAATCCACAAGATTTGAGCACAACAACTTCCGGCTGCAATGTATTCGGCCTCAGTCGTAGACAGTGCTACCGAATTTTGTTTCTTGCTAAATCAGGAGATTAGGTTAACTCCAAGAAATTGGCAAGTTCCACTAGTGCTTTTTCTGTCGAATCTACATCCAGCAAAGTCAGCATCTGAATATCCTAATAAATCAATCAGTGAGTCCTTAGAGTACCATAATCCTAGAGTTTGAGTACCATTTAAATATCTAAGAATTCTTTTAATAGCATTCAAGTGAGATTCTTTAGGATTAGATTGAAATCTAGCACATAAACAAACACTAAACATGATATCAGGCCTACTTGCAGTTAAATACAATAGAGAGCCAATCATACCTCTATAGTATTTTAAGTCTACACATTTACCTTCTTCATCCTTGTCAAGCTTACATGAGGGACTCATGGGTGTGCCAATTGGTTTGGAGTTCTCTATTCCAAATCTTTTGAGTAATTTCTTGGTGTATTTGCTTTGGGTGATGGAGATTCCCTCTTTTGTTTGTTTGATTTGGAGTCCGAGGAAGAAAGTAAGTTCTTCCATCATGCTCATCTCGAACTCCCCCTGCATGAGCTTAGCAAAGTCTTGACAAAGAGATTCATTAGTAGACCCAAAAATTATGTCATCAATATAGATTTATATAACTAACATATCATTTTGATTTCTTTTAATAAAGAGGGTTGTGTCTACATTACCTCTTGAAAAATCATTATTTAGTAAGAATTTGCTTAGCCTATCATACCAAGCCCTAGGTGCTTGTTTTAATCCATATAGAGCTTTATTTAATTTAAAAACATGATTAGGAAAAGCATGATTTTCAAATCCTGGGGGTTGTTCTACATAGACTTCTTCAGCAATATATCCATTCAAAAATATACTTTTGACATCCATTTGAAATAGTTTAAATTTCATAAAGCAAGCATATGCAAGTAGAAGTCTAATAGCCTCTAATCTAGCAACAGGTACAAAGGTCTCATCAAAATCAATTCCTTCTTCTTGATTATAACCTTTAGCAACCAACCTTGCTTTATTTCTTATTATATTTTCATGTTCATCTAATTTGTTCCTAAAGATCCATTTTGTGCCAATTATTGAATGATTTTTAGGTCTTGATACTAAGGTTCATACATTATTTCTTTCAAATTGATTAAGTTCCTCTTGCATTGCATTAATTCAATTATAATCATTTTCAGCTTCTTCAATAGTTTTTGGTTCAAGATGAGATACAAAAGCACAATGATTAAATACTTCTCTAAGTGAAGAACGAGTTTTTACCCCATGCATAGGATCACCAATAATTAGCTCCTTAGGGTGATTGTGAACATACCTCCATTCTTTGGGTAGGTCATTTGTACCTTGAGGTTGTTCTTGATGTTCTTTACTTCCCTCATCCTGTTTGTCTTCATGTTCCTTATCCTCTTGAATTGTTGAATCTTTCAAAGTGATCTCCTTCATTCCTTCTATAAGAGGATCTGCATCATCAGCACTTTCATTCTTCCTTGAAGGAAGATCGTTAGATTCATCAAAGACAACATGTATGGACTCCTCTACTACTAAGGTTCTTTTGTTAAAAACTCTAAAAGCTTTACTAGTGGAGTAACCAAGAAAGATTGCTTCATCTGATTTTGCATCAAATTTTTCAAGTCTTTCTTTACCATTATTTAACACAAAACATCGGCAACCAAAAATATGAAAATAAGAAATATTAGGTTTTCTTTCTTTCCAAAGCTCATAGGGGGTTTTCTTTAAAATTTGTCTAATCAAAGCATGATTTAAAATGTAACATGCTGTGTTGATTGCTTCCGCCTAAAAATATCTTGGAAGGTTGCTTTCATAAAGTATGGTACGGGCTATTTCTTCTAAGGTTCTGTTTTTCCTTTCTACTACCCCATTTTGTTGGGGAGTCCTAGGAGCAGAGAAGTTATGGCCAATTCCCTTTTCATCACAAAAATTTTCAAAGTCTTTATTTTCAAATTCAGTTCTATGATCGCTTCGAATATTTTGAATTGAAAATCCTTTCTCATTAGTGACTTTTCGGTAAAATTTAGTGAAAACATAAAAAGTTTCATCTTTGTGTGCTAAAAGGAAAACCCAAGTAAAATGGGAGTAATCATCTATAATTACAAAACCGTATCGTTTTCCTCCTAGACTAGTGGTTCTATTAGGTCCAAATAAGTCCATATGCAAAAGCTCTAAAGGTCTAGAGGTAGAAACAATATTTTTGGATTTAAATGAAATTCTTGTTTGTTTACCTAGTTGGCATGCATCACAAATTTTATCCTTTTCAAAATTCAGTTTTGGCAAACCAAGAACTAATTCTTTCTTAATTAATTTTGAAAGAGAATGCATGCTAATGTGTGCAAGTCTGCGATGCCAAAGCCAACTAGTCTCATTAACTTTAGCATTCAAGGATACTAGGCATTGCATGTTTATTTTGGCTAAATCATTTAAATCTACCATATAAATATTACCATGTCTATGTTCAATAAATTTAATGTCATCATTAATAGGACTAGTTACAATGCAAACAGATGATTCAAAAACAACCTTATATCCTTTATCACAAAATTGACTAATGCTTAGTAAGTTATGCTTTAAACCATCTACTAGCAAAACATTTTCAATGTATTTGGAGGGAGTGATACCAATGTTACCTATACTGATGATCTTTCCTTTGCCATTGTCTCCAAAGGTGACCATCCCTCCGTCCTTAGCATCAAGAGTGATGAATTGGGATTCATCACCAGTCATGTTTCTCGAGCATCCACTGTCAAGATACCATTTTCTGTTTTCTCCTTGGGATGCTAGACACACCTGCAAGCAAAAGTCAAGTTTTTATTTTAGGTACCCAAGCTTTCTTGGATCCTTTTTGGTTAGTCATAATGGTTCATTTTGGAACCCATATTTTCTTTACAGTTGAGTTTGCAGATTTGTTAGAGAAGCAAGTGTAAGACTTATGTCCTACTCTACCATATTTGAAGCAAGTAATATTAGAAGACTTGTTACTTAAGAAGTTTACATAAATATTTTTCAGATATTTTTGCTTCTTCAAGGGGTTATAGCCAAGTCCAGCCTTATCATACACAGCCTTTTGATTATCAAGAATCATATTGAGTTTATTTGAACTCAAGGTGAACTTTTCTACTATTGGTTTTAGCTTGGCAATTTCATTCTTTAAGCTTTGATTTTCTTGAAGTAAGATGGATTTCTCAATTGAAATATTTTCAATTTATTTCAATAAAGATTGATTTTTCAATTTTAGCTCTTTGTTCTTCATTCCTAGTTTCTTTAATTCATCAACTAAATCATAGAAAGCTTCATGTAATTCTTCAAATGTAAAGTCACTAGGAGTTTCAGAAATTACCTCATTTTCGTGTGCCATAAGGCACAGGTTGGCTTGTTCGGTTGAGTTTTCCTCATCGGAGCTTGAGTCATCACTCGCACTCCAAGTGGCCATCATGGCCTTCTTCTTGTACTTTTTGGGACCTTTCTTTAGTTGTGGGCATTCGGATTTGAAGTGTTCCGGCTTCTTGCATTCGTAGCAGATAAGGGGTTGATCTTTCTCTTTTTCTTTGCTTTATTCCCCTTTTGTAAATGGCCTCTTCCTCATCCTCCGTTTCCTTTTTCTCAAAAATTTCTTGAATCTTCGGGTAATGAGTGCCATCTCTTCATCCTGTTCTTCATCTTCAGTGTCATCAGTTTCTTCATCTGGTGGAGCTGTGGATTTGAGGGCAATGGTTCTTTTCTTTTTGACTTCTTCCTCTTGATGTTGCTTCATGCTCAGCTCATGGGTCATCAATGATCCTAGAAGCTTTTTCAAGGGTAGAATGTTCAAGTCCTTAGCTTCTTGGATGGCAGTCACTTTGGCTTCCCAAGTTCTTGGTAAGGACCTGAGAATCTTTCTTACAAGCTCACTGTTAGTATAGGACTTGCCAAGATTTTTTAAACCATTAATAATATCAGTAAAGCGAGTAAACATTCCAGTTATGGACTCATCATGCTCCATTTTAAACAATTCATATTTATGCACAAGCATGTTGATTTTAGACTCCTTTACTTGATTGGTTTCCTCATGGGTTACTTCTAACCTATCCCATATTTCTTTAGCAGATGAGCAGGTAGAAATGCGATTAAACTCGTTAGCATCAAGAGCACAATAAAGAACATTCATTGCTTTAGCATTTAATTGGGCCATCTTCTTATCAATCTCATCCCATTCTTTCTCAGGTTTGGTTGATTCCTCACCATCTATAATTTTAATGGGTGTGTGAGGACCGTTCACTATGATACTCCATATATCATAGTCAAATACTTGAATGAATATTTTCATCCGAGCTTTTCAATAGGTGTAATTAGACCCATTGAAAAGTGGAGGTTGGTTGGTGGATTGTCCCTCGGCTAGAGATGTGCTGACATGGGTTGCCATAGATCTTTGACTCTTTGATTGTTTAGATCAAAGAAGGGCTAGAGCACCGGGCTCTGATACCACTTGTTGCCCGGCTATGCAACCCAAGAGGGGGGTGAATTGGGTTTCTAAAAATTTTAAGCTTAACTAATGACTTATGAGAAATGTTTGACAAAGCTAAATAGATAGAGTAGAATTAATTCAAGTCTAATAGCAATAGCAAGAATGCAAGAGAATAGTGAAGAGATAAAGAAGAGCAATTAGACACACACCAAACAAGAGGATTTATAGTGGTTCGGTGCCAACCTTGCACCTACATCCACTCCCCAAGCTCCTACTTGAGAATTCCAATCCACTAATCTTGTATTCAACCCGAATACAAACGTCGGAAACTCCGACTCTAGCTATCCCAAGCTAGTTCACTTATTTTTCGGGTACAAGCCAATCCTATACACTTCGATTCAAGGTTCGGATCAACCTTTCCTTATTTTGGAATCCTTCCAAAACAAAATCAATCACTCAAACTGAGTATAACAATTTATAGCATAATTAAGCACAAAGAAAAGCTCCTTCAATGAGCGAATATAACTTTAAATATACTTTACTTAAAAGAAGAAAACCCTTTTTGGATTTTCTCAAGGTGGATGGAGACTTCAAAGAGCACTTGAGGAGTTGGTGAGCTTGGATTGAAGGCTTCTTGAAAGATTTGAATGAGCACTTGCTTAGGGCTGAAACGTTGGCTTGAAATCTCTTTTTCAAAATCTTTCTCTTTGAATCCTCTCTTTTTCTTCTTTTTGTTCTCCTTGTTCTTGTTGTTGATTTTCATATTTTTGTCCCTTTTATAGCTTTAAGAAATAGTGAAAAATATTCTAGACTGAAAAAGAGCTGTTAGACCACTTTAAACGAGCATTAAAAGCACTTAAAACGGGTTAAAAACTAGCCGTTGCGGAAAAATTTCGTCACAGGGGTCGACTCATGGGTCGACTCATGCCTGGGGGTCGACTCTTGGGTTGACCTCTGTGGAAGAACATCAGAGAATCACCAGAAAATAAGGTTCTGTGATTTTTGGCCTAAAAACTGCAGGGGTCGACTCATGGGTCGACTCATGCCTTGGGGGTCGACTCATGAGTCGACTCACAGATTGTGCCAAACCAAAAATTCTGCGTGCCAAACAGCTCATTGTGCCATGAGTTGACTCACGGGTCGACTCATGATTTTCAAACATGCATAACTTTCAAAATACAAGTCCGAAATAAATAAAATTTTCACCATTGGATCACAAATCTTTTGTTCTATCATTTGATACTATCAAATCAGGGTTTTTGGTAAAATTACAATTTTGCCTCTGAAGAGCAATAAGTCTTTTTCAAGTGAAAATCATTGGTACCCCTTCAACTGCTTTGTAATCATCAAAATCAATCTAAGGAGCAACACTTTAAAACTCCAATTTGAGGGATAAAATAATATTTTTTCGCAAAATCATCATCACAGTCATGTAGATCTTGAAAAGTTATATGAAATTTAAAAAAATTTACTGAAATCCGATCTCTAGATTAAAAATTATAGAATGATAAAGTTTTTATCTAGGACACCAGTTATAGTAACTGCTGCCGTAGATCCGATCTACCCCAGCGGTTATGAATAACTACTGCTGTAGGTATAATCTACAGCAGCAATTACAATAACCACTGGGATAGGTCTCATCTATGATGGTGGTTATCCATAACTGCTGCCGTAGGTTATGCCTACTGTAATGGTTATAATAACTACTGCCGTAGGTCCGACCTGCAGCAGCAATTATCCATAATCGTTGTTGTAGATTTTGCAGTAGGTAAAACCAACGGCAGTGGTTACGGATAACCACTGTCGTAGGTTTTATCTACGATAGTGGTTACAAATAACCGTTGCCGTAGGTCGGACCTACAGCAGCAGTTACAAATAACCATTGTCGTAGGTCGGACCTACAGCAGCAGTTACAAATAACTACTGCCGTAGGTTCTATGACAACGGTTTTAGAAACCGCTGCTGTATAAGCGCTACCATAATCCTTTTTTGTAGTAGTGATAAGGGAGTACCGTTGTAGGAACTTTTACTTATAATCATGAAAATCAAAGAAAAGTACTTGTAAAATAGATAGTTAAAGATGAATTACCTTTTAGCATACGTGAATCTTTTAATTTTGAAAAGTTTGTTCAATTAACCTTACAATCTGCTTACAGAAGAACCAGTAGACGTACATTTAGAAAAGTAGCTATGATTAATTACTTAGCAATGAAGGATAATTTGATTAAAACTCTTTCCACTTTAAATGCAAAAGTATCATTAACTTTTGATATATAGACTGCATCTGTAGGTAGTATGTCTTTTATTTCTGTCATTGCTCGTTATATAGACAATGATTGACAATTGAATAAGCGTATTCTTACTTTTTGTTTTTTTGATTATCCCCATTCTGGTCAATAAATTTTCAATGCTATTTATCAAACTATAGCTACATATGGTATAAGTAACAAAATTATGCCTGTTATATTTGATGATGTATCTAATAATAATATAGCTATCTGATTTATGTCACAAATTGACATAAAAAGTATCAATTAATATCTAAATTATCTAACTTTATTAAGAAATTGATACTTGTTATTATATTTTGCAGAAGAAGAGATCATCAATAGAAAGAACAAGGAAAGAGGATTCCAACGGCGTAAATTTTATGCAAAACGGAGTTAAATTGACCCAGGAATTGAAGAATGAAGAAAGAAGACTCAATTGGGTCAAACCCGAGTCAAATCAGATCAAAATTGATCAAAAATCAACTGATTTGGTGATCTGATTAGCCGCCTGGTCCACAGCAACAGGCGCGTGAACCATGGACCCATCGGCGTACCATAAACCCCCCTAACAACTCTCTAAAATCTCTTAGTCCCACATCGAAAGTTTTGAAAATCTTATAACCCCCAAATGCCTATAAAAAGCCCCCAAAGGCCCTTGTTTTATGTATTCTTCCTTCCGATCAAGCTTGTAACCCTAGATAGTGGGGTTTTTAGCTCTCTTTTCAAGCTTCGAGTTTTGAAGTTTTTGTAATAAATTTTTTTTATATATAAAATCTTATTTTTATGCAATTTCATCTCTTTACATTATGCAATTTATTTTTCTTACAATTAGGATAGTTTAATTTATGCAATTTAATTTTATGCAATTAGGTTAGTTTAAATTATGCAGTTTAAATTTATGCAATTAGGATAGTTTAATTTATGAAATTAAGGTAGTTTATTTTTCTGTATTTAAATTTTGCAAGTAGATTTAGATCATGTCTAGCTAAGCATCCCATCTAGGGTTTGCGATGAAGCTAGATCATGAGTAGGGATTTTACATAGGGTTCTTTCTTTTTCTTAGGGTTTCTTTTTCTTCCTTTTTTGTCAAAAATTTTTGATGAACTACAGTTGGGTCAGAGTCCCTTCATAGTTCATGCTTGATTCAGTGCATAGGAGGAGAAAACCCTAAGGGATCCTAGTTATTACTCCCCTGTAAAGAATCTTGATGGGTTATCGTTGGGCCTTAGTCCCTTCATAATCTATGCTTGGGAAAGACAAGAGGAGTAGTCGTTAGGATCATTAAGAAAAATTCTAGGTAGAATTCCCTAATCTAGATCTAGTGGATTCAAAAACCCTAGATCCTTAGTCTTATTGTCTTTAGCAAACAACTTTCGACTTTCGATTTTTGTTAAAGCTTGCTTGAGCATAGATTTGAAAATCATTTTTAAAACCAAGTCTCTGTGGGATCGACCTGTACTCGCTGGTCGTGCTACTCTGCACACCGTGCGCTTGCGGTTTTATTTACAAATTTTAAGATTTGCACATCAAGTTTTTGGCGCCATTGCCGGGGATTTGGCGTTTTAAATTATTTTCAAATATTTGTTCTTCGTGCGTTATAACTCTCTTTCTTTTTTCTTTAGGTTTCTATATTTAGTTGGTGATTGCTGGAAAACTCAGGTACGCTTCTAATTTCTCTTTTATTATTTTTAGTTAATTACTTTTGCTTTTAGACCTAATCATTTGAATTTACTTAATCATAAAAAAAATATATATATATAAAACAAAACAAAAGACATTTCATAATCATGAAGTAAAATATCAAAATAAAAAAAAAAATTCTAAATTAAAATCTTTTACATTCTTGGTCATCTTGTTTATTTGTATTTGCATTTTCATAATTAATCTAAGGGCATCAACCCATTAACAAGATAAGGTGGGGATTTCATTACCCTTCCTTAGCCCAAAAACTATCTCCATCATATTGCATTACCTAGACTTTTAATCTTAAAATCAATTAGACGTCAACCTTAAGGAATTCGAGCTCAATAGGACAAGGAACCCTAAGAGTTCTACCAAGTTTGAGTTGTTTGATTAGTTGGTGTCTAGGCAAGTCCCTGAGGGTGGTTTGTTAAATTGGTTCAGTTGCTGGCCTGGCCAACTCGTTTGGTGTCTAGAAAGGCAACGATGAGTGAACCTCCCACCTCTTATACTTATCGGCTAACTAGTTGATCAATCTCCACTTGGAAGGTTTGAAGGGTCATCTTGGAACAGTTAGGAGCTGTCTAGATTTAGGTTAACCCTAGGATAGATTGAGTTTAATTTATTGATTCACTTGTTTGAAAAAAAAAAAAATTTAAAATTTAAATTAATTTGATTACTTTTCTTTAGATTTAGGACTCCTTAGGATCTTCTCTTTAGAACTTTTTCTCTTTTCTTTCTTTTCCTTATACATAAAAATTTTATTAAAAAAAAAAAATTATAAACATCGAGAACCGTACACCTCGTGTGTAGAGAAGAGTGTCGGGTCATCTAGTTAGAATTGAGTCAATTCCTGTAGTTCCAATGGCTGAACCAATCCAACCCATGACCCTTAAGGATTTGTGTTATCCAGTTGGCTCCATCCAACCATCTTGTATCAGGTTGCCACAACCCACAGCTAACAATTTTGAAATCAAACCTCAAATCATAAATATGCTTCCAAAATTCACAGGATTAGAGGATGCTTATATATTTATTAGAGAATTTGAGGAGGTATGTACAACCATGAAACTGCAATTAACAGAGGATGAGGTCAAACTTAGATTAATCAACTTTGCCCTTAAGGACAATGCTAAGAAGTGGCTTTATAGTCTGCCAAACTATTCTGTCACTACCTGGGAGGGCTTTGTGAGAATATTTTTAAAAAAGTATTTTCCCCATCATAAAACAGCTAGGATTAGGAATGAAATAAATCAATTTTACCAACTAGCTGGTGAATCATTTTGGAAGTACTTTGATCGTTTCAAGAATCTTTTAACCCAATGCCCACACCATGGAATAGAAACTTGAAGACTATGCCAGATCATCTATGAGGGGTTAGATTCAAACTCAAGAACCATGCTAGAGTCCATGTGCCAAGGCCAATTTATGGATAAAGAAACTACTGAAGCTTGGCAATTCTTAGAAGACCTAGCCGAGAAAAATTTACAGTGGGAAACAACTAGGGAACCTGATAAAGCTACACCTTCAAGAGGAGGAATGCATCAAATTCAACCAACCCTAGCATCAGAGGCCAAGATTGCAACCTTAACACGTAGATTGGAAGCCTTAGAATTACAGAGACCAGCCAATGTAAATCAAATATCTGCACCCATGTGTAAAGGGTGCAATGCACCAGACCATGTCTTAGAAGAATGTTCCTACTCGAATGAGTGTGCACAGGTGAATGCCACCTATCAAGGACCATTGAACAATCCTTATGCACCCACATATAACCCAGGTTGGAGGAATCACCCGAATTTCTCATGGTCCCAGAATCCTAATGTAGGTAATCCAAATTTCAATCAGCAAAATCTAAGGCCCAACCCAGTAATGAACAACCCGCTAGGCTTCCATGATAATGACAAGAAAATTACCTCTTTAGAGAAAAGCCTAGAAGCCATGATGAAAACACATATTAGCTTTATGCAAACTACGGGTCAACTCATAAATAATAACACCCAAGCTATAGCCCGTCTGGAAATGCAAGTAAGTCAGCTGGCTTCGACCATTAGTGAACGAGAACATGGTAGGTTACCTAGCCAACATGAGCCAAATCCTAGGAACCAAAATGGTCCACGACCCCAACAAGGAAACCAAGTTAATGGTGTAAATGCCATTCATACCTTAAGATCAGGAAAACAAATAGACAATAAGGTAGTTGCACTTGATGATATAGATGACTCATCTGCCGAGTCACCTTCTAAAACTACTACCTTTCAACCTCAAGCACCAGAAACTGAAAATTTACCTAGTCCAGTACTTAAAAGTCCTAGAGTTCCTTTTCCAAACAGACTGAAATCCAATAAATCTGAACATTTAGACAAAATTTTAGAGGTATTTAAACAAGTCCAAGTTAATATTCCTCTTTTAGATATAATCCATCAGGTTCCAACTTATGCCAAATTTTTAAAAGATCTTTGCACTAGGAAAAGGACCACTAATGTACCAAAGAAAGCATTTTTGACTGCAAGTGTCAGTTCATACCTATCTAGCCATGTGCCAATTAAATATAAGGACCCTGGAGCTCCAACAATTTCTTGTGTTATTGGAGAAACCAATATAAAAAAGGTCTTGCTAGATCTAGGAGCTAGTGTGAATATCCTTCCATATTCGGTGTATGAACAACTAGGATTAGAAAAACTTTAACCTACTGGGATCACATTACAGTTAGCCGATAGATCTCTCAGGATCCCTAAGGGAATGGTCGAGGATGTTCTGATAAAGGTTGAAAATTTTATTTTCCCTGTAGATTTTATTGTTTTAGAGACTGAGCCAGTTGCGAATCCTAAAGGACATATACCTGTCATTTTAGGAAGACCATTCTTAGCTACGGCCAATGCTGAAATTAATTGTCGAAATGGTCTAATGAAGTTATCCTTTGGGAATATGACCATTGAGCTGAATGTTTTTAACTTAGAACAGGAATCCTCTTCTCATGCTGATGTCAATGTAGTCCAAGATGGTATTTATGAATCCATTGACATTAGTGATGATGAAGTCGACCTAGAGTCTAACCCCTGGTTAATCCATGAGTCTGAGGATGTCAATGAAATACTTAAAGAAAATCAGATTAATCAGGAATCGACACTTCCTACTGAACCAATCATTGAGATGGTGAAACCATCACCTAAACCATCGATAGAGGAAGCACCCATTTTAGAACTGAAACCCCTCCCAGAACATCTCAAGTATGCATATCTAGGACCCAAAGAAACTTTGCCTGTAATTATTGCATCAGACCTAGATCCCAAGCAAGAGGAGGAGTTAGTGTCAGTTCTAAAAGCAAATCAGGAAGCAATAGGTTGGACCATAGCAGATATCAAAGGAATAAGCCCTTCTATAGTTCAACATAGAATATACTTAGAGGAAGAGGCTAAACCAACAAGAGAAGCCCAAAGAAGGCTTAATCCAGTTATGAAGGATGTAGTTAAAAAGGAGATTCTGAAACTCCTAGATAGTGGAATAATTTATCCTATTTCTGATAGCTCTTGGGTAAGCCCAGTTCAAGTAGTACCCAAGAAATCTGGGGTAACAGTGGTCCAAAATGATGCAAACGAACTTATCCCAACTAGGATCCAAACGGGATGGAGGGTCCGTATAGACTATAGAAAGTTGAATGCTGCGACAAGGAAAGATCACTTTCCTTTGCCATTTATTGATCAAATGTTGGAAAGACTAACCGGACAAGAGTTTTACTGTTTTCTTGATGGATACTCCGGTTACAACCAGATCCCCATAGCCGCTGAAGATCAAGAAAAGACTATATTCATCTGTCCATTTGGTACTTTTGCCTATAGACGAATGCCCTTTGGACTATGTAATGCACCGGCAACCTTTCAGAGATGCATGATCAGCATGTTTTCAGATATGATAGAACGATTTCTAGAAATTTTTATGGATGACTTTTCTGTTTTTGGTCTAACCTTCTCCGAGTGTCTGAATCACCTGCAATTAGTTCTAGAACGATGTAAGGAGAAGCACCTAGTTCTCAACTGGGAAAAATATCAGTTTATGGTCAAACAGGGAATAGTTCTTGGCCATGTCATTTCTAAAAAGGGGATTGAAGTTGACAAGGCCAAAATAGATCTAATTGCAAGTCTTCCACCACCTAAATCTGTGAAAGAAATACGTTCATTTTTAGGTCATGCTGGATTCTATAGAAGGTTTATTGCCAACTTTAGCAAAATAGCACGTCCACTGACTAATCTTTTGGCAAAGGATACCAAATTTGAATTTACTCATGAGTGCTTGGAATCCTTTGAATTTCTAAAAAATGCACTTGTATCAGCTCCAATCATTCATCCTCCTGTCTGGTCTGAACTATTTGAATTAATGTGTGATGCGTCCGATCATGTTGTGGGCGCAATCTTAGGTCAACGAATAAATAAGCTACCTAGAGTGATATATTATGCAAGTAAAACCTTAAATGATGCGCAGCTTAACTACACCACAACTGAGAAGGAGTTCCTTGCCGTTGTCTTTGCTTTAGAAAAATTTAGATCTTATTTGATTGGGACCCACACCATTGTTTACACCGATCACTCAGCCATTAGACATCTCCTAGCAAAGAAGGATGCCAAGGCACGTTTAATCAGATGGATTTTGCTCCTTCAAGAATTTGACCTAGAAATTAGGGACAAGAAAGGCACTGAGAACGTTGTAGCAGATCATTTGTCCCGAATTTCAGTCGCACCATCTAGTGAACCACCCATCAATGAATCTTTCCCAGATGAGCAACTCATGTCTGTGTCTACTGAACCTTGGTTTGCTGATATTGTAAATTATTTAGCCATAGGTAAGATACCTTCTCATTGGACTAAGCAGGATAAATATAAATTCTTTGCCCAAGTGAAGTATTTTATTTGGGATGATCCTTATCTTTTTAAACAATGTCCTGATCAAATTATTAGAAGGTGTATCCCAGATAACGAAGTCATGAATATTTTATCTTTTTATCATGATCAAGCATGTGGGGGTCACTTCGCGTCTAAGAAAACTGCTGCTAAGGTTCTCCAATGTGGTTTTTATTGGCCCAATTTGTTTAAGGATGCTCATGAATATTGTAAAAGTTGTGCTCAATGTCAGAAAATGGGTCGAATCACCAAGCGACACATGATGCCACTCAACCCAATCTTGGTAGTTGAAGTTTTTGATGTTTGGGGAATCGATTTCATGGGACCATTTCCAAATTCCTTTGGAAATAAATATATTCTAGTAGCAGTTGATTATGTTTCAAAGTGGGTAGAAGCAATTGCATGTAGAACACCCGATAGCAAAATGGTCATTAAGTTTCTTAAAGAAAATATTCTCTCCCGTTTCGATATTCCTAGGACAATCATTAGTGATCGGGGAACCCATTTTTGTAACCAACCTTTTGCAATATTGATGAAAAAGTATAATGTCACCCACAAATTGACCACACCATATCATCCTCAAACTAGTGGACAAGTTGAAGTGTCAAACCGACAAATCAAACAAATTCTGAAAAAAACTGTTAGTGCCAATAGAAAAGATTGGTCTTTGAAATTAATTGATGCACTTTGGGCATACCGAACCGCTTTCAAGACCAATCTAGGAATGTCTCCTTATAGGATTGTGTTTGGTAAATCATGTCACTTGCCTATTGAGATAGAACACAAAGCCATGTGGGCCATCAAACAACTAAATACAAATTTGAACGACGCTGGAAACCATAGAAAGCTTCAGTTGAATGAATTAGAAGAACTTAGAAATGAAGCCTATGAAAATGCAAAGATATACAAGGAACGAACCAAAGCATTTCATGATCAATCAATTATGAGAAAAACTTTCAATATCGGACAAAAGGTACTCTTATATAACTCTAGATTACATCTGTTTCCAGGAAAGCTTAGGTCTAGATGGACAGGACCATTTTTAGTAAAGGAAGTCTTTTCACACGGAGCTGTTGAGATTGAAAACCCAAGTAATGGTGTTATCTTTAAAGTTAATGGTCAACGATTAAAACCATTCTTAGAATTATCTGTCAAGACTATTGAAGATGCCATGGTTCTTTATGAACCAACTTATTCTGATTAAGTTGCTTCGAGGTTTGGTCTGGCTGAAGACATAAAACTTAGCGCTTCTGGAGGCAACCCAGCTTATTTAATTTCTAATGCTTTCTTTGTTTTCAGTTTGCTTAGGACAATTAAATTAGATAAACTCCATTGGGGACAATGTCGGTCAAGTTGGGGGGAGAGCTTGAACAAAATCAGGTGTTATCATTTCCTTTTCCTTCCACTATGAGTTATTTCTTGCATTTAATATATTATGTAAAAAAATAAATAAATAAATAAATATATATATATATATATATGAAATAAATTAATCTATAAAAGAAATAAGAGTAAGTTAGAAAGTATTTGCTAATGTAGTGAGTCACGGAGAAGATTAGCTGGTTAGACTCTTGGTGGCTTAGGTCATTTAAAGACTATTAGCACTTCCAATTGCACATGCACACTAACAAGGTAAAGTAGGTGTTAATTGTAAGGTCAATTAAGGATTTGAGTATTATTTAAATTAGATAATTTTCTCTACACCCCAATTGAAGAAATTTGAATTTAAGGAAAGAGCTACCTGCCTGAAATAAAATACAAAACACAGAGTAAATGTGGATTGCCCTAAGCCTAGTAACCGGGTCTCTTCACCTAAGTCAAGTGTTGAGATTCGCGTCAAACGGTGGTGGGAAGGCCAGGATGCTCAGCAAAAAAAAAAAAAAAAAAAAAAAAAAAAAAACGTGTGAAAGCTACCTTAGTTCTTTGTTTAATCTGGGGTGTATAGAAAATTAATCGAACTAAGTTATGAAAAATGATACAATTGGCCTGTACAAGTTAATACTGAAATACTAAGTTAGTTATCACTCACACAAGTGCTATAAAACTTTAAGTGTACTCTAAGAAAGCTTCTAAGTAGACCGACTACCGATTCTAATTCGAAGCTCATTACTTAGTAATACTAGAAAACTTCTTGAATTTCGATCTTAAATTAATTTGCAAAAGAAGGATCTTTTTGAATTATGATCTTATTTTGGTACATTGCTAAGGGACTAGCAATGATTAAGTTGAGGGGTGTGATTTATGTCACAAATTGACATAAAAAGTATCAATTAATATCTAAATTATCTAACTTTATTAAGAAATTGATACTTGTTATTATATTTTGAGAAGAAGAGATCATCAATAGAAAGAACAAGGAAAGAAGATTCCAACGGCAAAATTTTATGCAAAACGGAGTTAAATTGACCCAGGAATTGAAGAATGAAGAAAGAAGACTCAATTGGGTCAAACCCGAGTCAAATCAGATCAAAATTGATCAAAAATCAACTGATTTGGTGATCTGATTAGCCGCTTGGTCCACAGCAACAGGCGCGTGGACCATGGACCCATCGACGCACCATAAACCCCCCTAACAACTCTCTAAAACCTCTTAGTCCCACATTGAAAGTTTTGAAAACCTTATAACCCCCAAATGCCTATAAAAAGCCCCCAAAGGCCCTTGTTTTATGTATTCTTCCTTCCGATCAAGCTTGTAACCCTAGATAGTGGGGTTTTTAGCTCTCTTTTCAAGCCTCGAGCTTTGAGGTTTTTGTAATAAATTTTTTTTATATATAAAATCTTATTTTTATGCAATTTCATCTCTTTACATTATGCAATTTATTTTTCTTGCAATTAGGATAGTTTAATTTATGCAATTTAATTTTATGCAATTAGGTTAGTTTAAATTATGCAGTTTAAATTTATGCAATTAGGATAGTTTAATTTATGAAATTAGGATAGTTTATTTTTTGTATTTAAATTTTGCAAGAAGATTTAGATCATGTCTAGCTAAGCATCCCTTCTAGGGTTTGCGATGAAGCTAGATCATGAGTAGGGATTTTACATAGGGTTCTTTCTTTTTCTTAGGGTTTCTTTTTCTTCCTCTTTTGCCAAGAATTTTTGATGAACTACAGTTGGGTCAGAGTCCCTTCATAGTTCATGCTTGATTCAGTGCATAGGAGGAGAAAACCCTAAGGGATCCTAGTTACTACTCCCCTGTAAAGAATCTTGATGGGTTATCGTTGGGCCTTAGTCCCTTCATAATCTATGCTTGGGAAAGACAAGAGGAGTAGTCGTTAGGATCAATAAGAAAAATTCTAGGTAGAATTCCCTAATCTAGATCTAGTGGATTCAAAAACCCTAGATCCTTAGTCTTATTGTCTTTAGCAAACAACTTTCGACTTTCGATTTTTGTTAAAGCTCGCTTGAGCATAGATTTGAAAATCATTTTTAAAACCAAGTCTCTGTGGGATCGACCCGTACTCGCTGGTCGTGCTACTCTGCACACCGTGCGCTTGCAGTTTTATTTACAAATTTTAAGATTTGAACATCAGTTTCTAATCATGTTCATATGTAGATGCATACATAAATCTGAAATTTTATATAATCTGATTCATAATTTATATATGAGATTTATGATTGTATATTTAGATCATAAATTATTTTCAATACGATTCATGATTAGTCTATCAGATATATGATATTATGTATTGATCTGAATTTTATATGCATATATGAGATATATGTTTGTATGTTAAATCTGAATATTATTTTCATGATTTAAAACTTATCTTACATGCAAAGAATTTAAATCTGAAATTTGATTTTAAAATCTAAAATTTGTATTTATGCATAAGGATTTTGGTTATGAAAAAATCAAAAGTTAGGTCATGTAATAGGATTACATCTAAGGTTTATGATTTGAACTATATGGATCTAATTCGATTAAGTAATTAATCAAACTGAATCAAGTGTTGATTAGGATTAGATCAATTAAGTTATATGGTCATGTAATTGATGTTGATCAAATCGATTGAATCCCATATGTAGAATCGATTAACCTAAAAACCTAATTTGGCTCATTGGTTTGAGCCCGATTCGCTAATCTATTGGTGTTTAAGGTAAGTAATTAAGACGTAGTTATTTAATTGATTCTGTTAGTTTATCTAGCCAATTTATTGGTGACTAAGGAAAGTAATAGGGGGACCCCCATCGATCTCTACTTACCTAGCTAATTTGGAAGATTGAGTCTTCAATAAGGTTGCTTAGCAGTTTGGTTTAGCCTATGTCAATTAGATCGGTCATATGATGACTGATTAGATGAGACCTAAACCTAAACTTCTCCATAAATATTAAGTCCATAGGTCTTCCACCGTTGTAGATGTGTAGGCATGCTATTGATGTTGATTGTTCTCGACTGGTTATAGTGGTTCAGTTGCATCGAAAATACGTAACCACTCAATTAGCAAAGAGTTGCTTTAGGATAAGGATGGGATGGGGCCCAATAACTATTAGGTGAGAGACCCAATGATGGCCTTACACCTGCTTGTGAATGGTGGATCGGGCTTAACTAAGGAGTGTGGTCAATAACTGTTAGGTGAGCCCACATGACTTAGAGATCAAATCGCTGCAACATGCTTAGAGAAGTATCTGGACAAAGAGTTGCCTACGTATCAATATACGTATTATCAATAACTGTTAGGTGAGGTGCATGGCATCGATGAGACCGCAGCACCCATAGGAATCTTTTTTTGCATTAGAATTTTCGTTTTTCATCCGGAGAGTGGAGGGATCCAAAAAATTAGTAGGAGTCATTGAATTTTTACTCTCGTAGTTAAACAATGTCAGTCTCAAACCCTTTAGCTCGCATCCTTGAAACCAATCGTTTGACCGAAACTAATTATAAAGACTGACTCAGAAACCTCAGGATTGTCCTGACCTCAAAAAAATTAAGTCATGTACTCGATCAAAAATCCATAGTGTTACCAAACCATCCTATTGTCGAGCAAAGAGCTGCGTTTGAAAAGTGAACGAATGAAGACAGTCGGGTCAAGTGCTATGTGCTAGCATCTATGTCAAACGAGTTGTAAAGCCAGCATGAGCATATGCCCACTGTCAGAGTTATGATCACTCACCTATAAGAGTTGTATGGTGATCAAAGCTATACTGTGCGCTTCGAAATGTCCAAAAGACTCTTCAACTTGAAGATGCGTGAAAGATAATCGGTCCATGAGTACTGGATGACAATGATTAAGGACATTAAGGAGCTTGGAAAGCTCGGGCTTGAAATGCAAAAGAAATTGTAGATAGATTTGATCCTTCATTCCCTTATGAGTTCATATAGTCAATTTATTATAAATTTTCATATGAACAAGTTCGATTGCACTATATCCAAACTGATCAACATATTGGTCACTACGGAAGAAATCTTGAAGAGTTCAAAGGGTACTGTTCTCACTGCAGAGTGGACTTCTTCCAAAAAAAAGTCTACTGGAAAGAAGAAGACTAAATCCGCTAAGAAGCAGAAGAAAGAGAGCAAGCCAAAAAAGAAAGTTTCTAAGAAAGCCGAAGCAATGGGAAAGTGTTTCCACTGTGATGCTGAAGGCCATTGGAGGAGGAACTGTCCACTTTATCTGGAGAGTCTAAAGATAAAAAAGGATGATAAACCTTCAAAAAGTATGCTCGTAATTGAATCTAACCTCACGATTTCTTTTACTTTTAGTTGGGTATTAGACTCTGGTTTGAGTGCTCATATATGTACTTCAATGCAGGGTCTAATAGAAAGTAGGAGGTTGAAAGAAGGTGATATGATTTTTTGAATCGACAATGGAGCAAAAGTTACTGTAGAGGCCATTGGTACTTATCCTCTTTGATTACTATCTGGTTTTAGATTAGATTTAAAGGACTGTTATTTTGTTCCTATAGCTAGTCGAAATTTGATTTTCATATCTGTGCTAGCACAGAAAGGTTTTGAAATTAGTTTCAATAAAGATTTTTATTCTATTTATTTATGAAATAAATTTGTTACATAAGATTTTTTAATTGACAGTCTATATCACTTGCATGTTGATGCGAATGTGAATTTAAACGAGTAAATAGTAAGTATCGTAGGTCAAAAGAGACTCAGAGATGAAATTAACCAGAAGTACTTGTGGCATCATAGACTTGAACATATTAGAAAGGATAGGATAAACAAACTGAAAAGGGATGGGATCCTTGGCTCTCTTAATCCAGAGTCATATCCAGCTTACAAATCTTGCCTTCGAAGAAAGATGGCCAAGTTACCCTTTGTAAGACATGGGGAAAAAACCACTGAGTTACTTGTTCTGCTACACACTGACATGTGTGGACTATTTGATGTGTAGATCAGGGGTGGTTATAGCTACTTTATAATTTTTATCGATGATTTGTCTAGATACAGATATGTGTATCTGATGAAATACAAGTCTGAAGCCTTTGAAAAATTCAAAAAATTCATAAATAAAGTAGAAAAGCAAATAGGCAAGTCCATTAAGGTTCTTCGATCTGATCGAGGAAGTGAATACTTTAGTCAAAAAATTTTAAAAAATCTTAAGGACAACAGCATAGTCTCTCAATGGACTCCTCTCGAAATACCTCAGCTCAACGAGATATCCAAAAGGAGGAATAGGACCCTATTGGATATGATCAGGTCCATGACGAGCTTCACTGATCTACCCTTATATCTTTGAGGACATACCTTATTAACCACCATTCACCTATTGAATAGGATTCTATCAAAGTCTATTTCTACCATACCGTATGAGATATGATACGGTAAGAAGTCGAATCTAGATTATCTTAAGACTTGAGGATGTCCGATCTATGTCCAAAGACAGATGACTGATAAACTAGAAGATAGATCTGTAATAGCTTATTTTATAGGGTATCCAAAAGATTCCATCGGATACTACTTCTACATTCCACAAGATCATAATATGATTGTGAGTCGAAATACCATATTTCTAGAAAAATAGTTTATCCAAGATGGTGGCAGTGGGAGGTTAGTTGAGCTTGAAGAGAAGGTCTCTGAAGAGCAAAGAGCTATAGATTCTCAGGAACCCATTATTCATGAGCCAGTAGTTGACGTTTTTCTACAACCTCGTAAATCTAGTAGGATCTCCCGACCTTCTGAAAGGTACATGGGTATGCTTACGGAGGAAGTAAAGAAAATATTTCTTATAGGAGATAGGGGTCATGGTAATGATCTTAATATCCTTAATGAGGTGATGTCTGACATCAATTTCAAAAAATGATTAGATACGATGAAATCAAAAATTGACTCGATATACTCCAATCAAGTATGGACCTTAGTGGATCCACCTGAGGCCATTGGGTATACATAGATCCACAAAAAAAAAAGATGTCGATGGTAAGGTAGAAACCTATAAAGCTAGGTTTGTAGTAAAAAGTTATAGTCAGCATGAGTGCATTGACTATCATGAAACCTTCTTGTTCGTAGCCATGCTGAAATCCATCTATACTTTGCTTGCTGTTGTAGCTTATTATGATTATGAAATCTGACAGATGGATGTGAAAACTATTTTTTTGAATGGATATCTTAAGAAAAATATTTATATGGAGCAGCTTTTGAATTTCACATCTAACGATGATGATTACAAAGTCTGTAAGCTGCAAAGATCCATATACGGATTAAAGCAAATTTCTCAGAGTTGGAACCATTGTTTTGATGAAGCGATCAAATCGTTTGATTCATCAAAAATGAAGAGGAACATATGTATACAAAAGGGTCAGTTGGAGCGCAATAACATTCCTCATATTGTACGTAGATGATATTCTCCTCATTGAAAATGATATTTTTATACTGAGCATGGTCTAAAGATAGTTGTCCAAGAAATTTTTCATGAAAGACCTAGGGAAAGCATCCTATATTCTCAGAATAAAGGTCTATAGGGATAGATCTAAACAGATACTGGGCCTGTCACAAAAACTGTACATAAAGAAGGTGCTAAAGAGGTTCAGCATGAAAAACTCTAAAAGAAGATTTTTGCCTCTTAGGCATAGTATTAATCTTTCCAAGACGATGTGTCCGACCATATCTGAGAAAGTTCAGTGCATAAGTAGGATTCCTTATGCCTCAGCTATAGGGAGCCTCATGTATATCATACTGTATACTCAACCTGATATAGCCCTTGCTGTCAGTATCACGAGCAGATATCAGTCGAATCCAGATGAGGAGTACTAGATAGCTGTGAAGAATATCTTTAAGTAGTTAAGAAGGACAAAGATTTGTTCTTGATCTTTGAAGGAGATTTTGAGTTACGAGTCGAGGGGTATACTGACTCAGACTTTATGTCTGATCTTGATGATAGAAAGTCTACGTCAGGATATGTGTTCATTTGCAATAGTGAAGCAGTCAGCTGAAAAAGTTTCAAGCAACCCATCATAGCAGATTCAACCACAGAGACTGAGTATGTTGCTACTTAAGATGCTACAAATGAAGATTTTTGGTTCAAGAAGTTCGTCGCGGAACTTGGGGTTATAACATTGGATGCCATACCACTTTACTGTGACAATAATGGAGCCATTGCACTTACTAAGGAGCTGAGGTCTAATCAAAAATTAAAGCACATGAAGCGGTGGTATCATATCATATACGACTACCTTGAAAAAAAAATATGTCGAGGTGCAAAGAGTAGACTTCATGGATAATGTGGCAGACTTGCTGACAAAGTAATTGAGCCAATCAAAAATAGAAGTCCATCTTGAGAAGATGGGACTTAGATTAGTGGCCAATTAATTTTAGTCTAAGTGAAAGATTGTTAGATGTATGTCATAGAAGTCAATAATAATTGACATATTGTAATAAATCTAGGACACAATTTTATACTTAATATATTAATTTGATCAATAAAAAGATAAACTTTTTTTCATTCAAGTGTGATGTGTCTTTGAATTGTCCATGAAATTAACTTTCGATATATATTCTCAAAGTGTTGAGAATTAGAGACATGTATTTAATTTCTAAATACTCCCGATCATAGGATCATCATCAGGATGATGATTGATCCAGATAGACCGATGCACAAATCACTTCCTTCGGGATAGATGAGTCTCTGATCTATAGTGCAGAGACACTGGATGATGAATGTTAGTAGTTGTTAGAGAACAACTAGTACTGAGCGTGACCATATGAGAGATCACTTGGATTTCTATTCAATCATCAGTGATTGTCTCGATGTTGTAGTTATATAAATGATCATCTGATCTGAGATTGTACTATTGCTCGCAGTGAGGCTATTGGAGTTTAATTGATACATAAACATAGATCTCAATGAGCCCTTATAGTGGATGTTGGCGATAGTTGGTCTACTGTAGGAGTAGGGTGCGTATCAAGATAGAATCTATTGACCTTGATAGAGAGGAGTAGACCTATGAGATTTGAGAAGCTAAGTTTGAGAATCTATGGTCACAGTAGTGTGATTGATGGAAAGGAATTTTTATAGAAATCACAATTGGACTTGAGCTGATCGAATCTATCATATGACTGATGTTGAGGTTTGATGATTTATCCATGATCTGCCATCTAGTCGGGACTCATGATAAAGGAACTAAATCACATGCTAACTATACCTTGAGGTTTATTTTCGATTCTACTGGATTATCACTACATACTGCTAGGTGTCATGATGGATTGTGAGAGCTCACTAGGACTATTCTGGATCGACAATCTTTGATGAGTTAGAGTAAAATTATTTCGATCCATTGAAAAGAGTTTCAATGATATTTTGATAGAGATCATTGTATATCTCACTACCAGATAGAATTGAACCTATGGGGTCACACAACAAAGGGATTAGGTCTGGAATTAGCAATTGAATTTATGAAGTATCAATTGAGTTTAGAAAAATCCGATTGGGTTCAAGGTAACCTTACTAGTACATAGTTGGATATAATTTTTTTTTTTACGTTTGGATTTCTTATTTGATAAGATAATTTAAACTTAATTATCTGCTAATAATTTAAATGAATTAGATTCATTGGACTCCAATTGTTGAGTGTCTAAAATTTTGGATCAATTGAATTAAGGGTGCAAGTCCTTAATTCAATTCTTTGATAGTTTAGTTGGGGTGTCACCTTGATTTGATCAAGTTGGGCGTGTCACACCTTTAGAGGGCATGTAGATTCCAATTAGGGTGTCGCATGGGTGGACTTTGAGGTGTGTTTATGTGGGTGCAAGGGCTCCAAGAGTTGGTGCCTAAAAGGATTCCTAAAAGAAGTTGAATAACTTAAGTTATTAAAAAAATTATTGCAAGTAGGACTTATATTATGAGATTAAATAAGATTTAATCTTTATGTCTATTTAAAGGGACATCTCCTAAGGTCTCTAGGCATCCAAACCAGCAAGCTCCACACCCCTTTAGAAGCTCCCATGCCCTCTCTTCCTCTCTCCCTCTCTTCTCCTTTGGGCATCCCACACGCCCCACCTTTGGGCATCCCAAATCCATACACCCATAAGGGCTTTGGTGTCTCCCTTTGAGTGTCAATTCCTAGTGTTTGGTAGCAGCATATACAAGGGAAGAAAAGCAAGAGAAGAAGAGAAGAAGAAGATCAAAAAAAGAGATCAAAGAGTTGATCGCGATCCAAACTTTGTTCAGATTCGTAGGCTGAATTTTTTTAATAAAAAAATTTAATCTTAAGATGGCTGTCTCAGGTTGATCTCGAGTGGATATTTATAGAGACCGGATACCTGTGCGGCTAAGAGAGAGCATCTTCTCTTCCAGATCCAGATTTAAAGAAAAAAATTATGAAACAGGTATGTGATTCGATCACATGTTAAATTTCAGTATATGTATAATTTCAGCAAATGAAGTAAATCTTTGTGGTTTATATTTTTATTCATGCATGATATAGATTAAAAATATTTTAATCTACTTTTTCACTGTGGTGTTTAGAAAATAAAATTTTGAAACACACATCATGCCCTACATACGAATTCCAACAAATAGATGGTTCCTTCTTCTCCTATAGTTTTCTCCTTCTGCAGTTGCATTTGTCCCTGCCCTATGCTGCAATCGAGAGAAAGGGCTCCTTTGTTGCTATTGCTTCCATCACCATTCTTCATCCTTGCCGTCACAGTCATTTTCTAGGTTGAGATTTCTATTCTTTATTTTCTCATCTTTTCAATCTGATTCATAGATTTCTCCGGTGGTTCTCAAGTTCTTGATTAGAATGTCTGCATCTAGGGGAGAATTTGGAGCTGAGAACATTGTAGGAGATCAAGGTTCTCGGGCTTCAAGTCCTCAAGAAAGACCCGAGGAAGTTCCTCAGGTTGATCCTAAGGATGTTGCTTCTTCTCAATTGGACTACCTTGGTTTTGAGGGGTCGGATGATCAACCGACCGCTAAGAATCTCTCAGATCCTCTTCATAAGAGATCCAAAAATCATCAGACCCTGATGTTCAGCATCTGAGGGATTAATATCAGAACCCAAGTAGATACAGGCTATCAACTCCAGGTCGAGTTGGTAGATTGACTCGTTCTCTCGACGATTACATCATCATTTATGAAGAATTTCTTCAATCTTGCCTTCATTTTCCCATCCATCCAGTTGTTGCCAATATCTTTGACTTGTATGATTTAGTTCTGGCTCAGTTAGCTCCGAGTTCTATTAGGATTTTATGCTCATTTGTCATTCTCTGTCATCTTGTCAGTCGCAAGTCGAGAATTTTGCTTTTTCGAGCCTTATACATGTTGAAGAAACATCCTCGAGAGAGAGGATTGTGGTTCTCCAGCTCCCAGTATCGTCATCAGTTCATTATCAAGCTTTCATCTTCTGTCCATGGGTGGAAGAATAAATTTTTCTATATCGCTACCAACTACCCCTGGGGTTTCAATTGGATTTGGACCACCCCAGATCTTTCTCTAAATAAGAATGAAGTAGTACTCTGGGAGGACAAGGAGTGCTACCATCTTCTATTCGATGTTAAGGTTCCACCACAATGGGAACTACTGGCGGAGCAAATGTTATATGATGCTAGATTGAGTTCGGTTAATTCTTTAGATAAAGCTTCATTTCTTCTTTCAATTTTTGAATTACTTTGGTCGCCTTCATTCATTTTTGAAATGAACATTTTTTGTTGGTATTGCAGCCATGAGGGTGACGTGGAGTCCATCCGATGAGCAGTTAGGAAGAAACCAGCCTCCAATTGAGGAGAACCTTCTCGGGAGCTGACAAAGAGGCCCCGAGTAGAGTCTTCCTCGAGGGTATCCCGAAGCACCCAGCTGCCATCGTCACCTAGGATGTCGTCGCCACCAAGGGCATCAGCGCCCCCCCTCCCTTGATAGTGTGAATCGAGCAGGATAATGATGTAGTCATCATCGGTGTGATGCAAATAGGACCTACCATCGCTGTGCAGGCCTTGCCGGTGCAACATAGATCGAATGCCATCCAAGTTGCGCCGCACTGACCTTCTTCAGCTACCACTGGACCAAGCACCAATCAGAGAAAGGCACCAATGGGATCCGCCTCCACAACTAAGCATGCCCCTCTAGAATCATCCAAAGAGGGTATGTCGTACTTAGGATGCACATCAAAATGACTTTTGCAGCATTTCGAGACCATCGGCTCGTCAGAGAGTTAATGAAGATGATCATGCTCCCCATAGATTGGAAAGAGAGAAAAGCCCATCCAGTCAAGAAAATCATCTTGGGCTACTATGCGTCGTTGCTGTCGGTAAGTCCGAGTAACTATCTTCTCAGTGTTGATTTCACATTAGTTCTTTTTCGACTTTCTAACTTAAAAAAATTTTAATTCTATGCAATTGACACATGACGCCACCATTTTATATGAGGAGCTGAGCGACTTCGATTGTCTCAATCACTCATTGGTGCGTCAGGCCCAGAGGTCAAATGCTTGGGCCGAAGTTGCTGGAAGAACTTCTTCGATTTGCTGAAGAGCGGGTGAAGAAATGTCAAGAGGAGATGGCTCCTACTCAGGATAGAATTGTCGAGCTGGAGTCACTTTTGAGGAGAAGGAAGAAGTTGGAAAATAGAAGACCCACAATCGATGCCTTCGAGAAGGAAATTAAATTGGCCGAGGTCGCTCTTGCCGAAGAGAGGGGACTGATGGAGGGATGCTGAGAAAACAGCTTGAAAATTGAGAAGAAAGTGTCAGTAGCAGAGACTCGGGCCCAAAAGGCAGCTTCTCAGAGACTGATCAGTTTCAATCTTCTCAGGAGTACAACGATGAGCTCAATGAGAGTTCGACTCTTGCCTACAGAGTCAGTTTTTGAAGATTATAAAGCAGCTGTCAGTCATCTTCATCCTGAGTGGAATCTTAATGAAGTGTAGCCGATGAAGGAGAAGCTAAAGAGGACGCTGCTTGAAAAGCTGCCGACGAAATTACCACCGATGAAGCTGTCGATCCCGACATCCCATCCTTAGGTGCATTTTCTTTCTTTTGTTTTTTGACTTTTTTGTAATTGGCTTCGTTCTGATGTAAAAGCTCTTTTTGACATGGAGTAAAGTTTTTCTTCTGAATCATCTTTTCATATTTTTTTTGAATATTGTTGATAAAATAAAATAGAATATTGGTGAAGATAGGATTCTCCATAGAAATAAAATAGTCGATAAGGTTTGGACAATGACTTAAGTAGTAAAAAATATTTCTAAGTCTTTTAGTCGAGAACTTAGTTGATTGTCATCACTTCCTTTTTAGGATGTTGATCCCTTAGTCAATTGGATAAGACCAACTAACTAATTTTTTGGTATTTTAAATCCTATGTTGGTTAATCAGATATCAGTGGACTAACATTTTGTCGGGTGTCAGCTAGCAATTTTCTTATATGATCGAGTGTCAGTCAATCATACTACTCGATACATCATCGAGTAATTGAACTTGCCAACATGATGTCATAGTAAAGAAATCATTTGAATGATTTATTTGATTTCAATGACTTATTGGTAATGCATACATAGATTCTCGATATTTCAAGTCTGAGAGATTTTCATGCTGTCTAAGTTCACAAGTTTGCATGCCCCTGGTAGGAGTACTTGTGAGACTTTATAGGAGCCCTCCCACTTCGACGATAACTTTTCTTGCTCGATCGATTTGAAAACTTCAGTTCTTCTAGGATCAGATCTCCTAATAAAAAAATCTTAAGTTTGATTCAAGAATTGTAGTATTGGACTATCCGTTTTAGTATGCAGCCATCCTCAGTTGAGCTCATCATTGGATTTCATCGAGCAAATCTAGGTTGGCACATCGTCTATCTAAATTGGTTGATTTGTCGTAGTATTCTACCTTGTCGATGGTAAATCGATTTTCAAAAAATTTATGGCTTCCATTCCAAATGCTAAGTG